>NW_017257310.1:269992-316558 GCF_001594055.1 Mycetomoellerius zeteki
AGAGAGAGAGAGAGAGAGAGAGAGAACGGTACAATCAAGCTACTACTTCACTCTTTATAAACAGATAATGACAATTTCATAGGAATGTGTGATCTACAGTCTATAGGCCGATATTCGTAGTCAGTTCTTATATTTATGTATTAAGTAGTCTTAAGATATCATACGCCAATCACAGAGCCATATTAGCATCTGAAGACATTACTTAAGATAATCTTAAAAAAAAAAAACCGAATAAACTATGAATATCGGCCTATATCACCTATATTACATCTATGGTATTATTCGTTTTACGCATAGACACAAACTGAGCATTCCAATAAAGTTGTCAATATCAGTTTAAAAAGAGAGAGGTAACTTGGTGAGTGTGGCTTTTTCTTTTTCTAAAATAGAAATAATTTATAAAATTAAATCACTTTTCCTATCGCTTATTCTATTAATTATTTTTATTGTTTTTATTGTAGATCGTAAGATCGTCTTAAGTAACATCTTAAGATGTTAATATGGCTCTGTGATTGGTTATTTATCTTAAGACTGTACTTAAAAGATGGTTTTAAATATAATAATCAATTTATGAATATCGGTCTTACAGCATATATGTATATATTCTAAGCTTTCATCGCGCTTCCCACTCAAAGCAAATTGAAGAGAAATACTGATGCATCATGGATGCACTTCAACATTGCGTTCTCTTTCTGACGGAGCACAGATGCAGAAATGCTACGTTAAGATAGCAAACGCGTAGTCTATGTATGTACCTGTTACGTCTGTGGTTTTACGCAATTTTCTTGTATCTCACACATGAAGACGTTTGGATATATAATATTATATATAAATGATGTTTCTTATTAAACAAAACAATAAACTGAATATCAACGTAAACCTGATATGGAGTGTTAAGAGAAAGGCAAAATTCATCCATAATATCATTTACAAATTTAATTGCTCAATAAATTCGTGTGTTTTGTTTGTTGACATATTATGTTAATAGTTACTAAAAATTTAATCAATATATTTTAATATTTACTGAAAAGAACATTAATGCTAAGAACAGACGGTTTAAAACTGTATTTATGTTTTTATTTATAGTCGATTGTCGTTATTTATTTGCAATTTTAATATTACATCTTTTTACTAAAAAAATATATTTAAAATATATTAAATATATTAAATATATTTTAAATGTATTTTAACAAAATAATAATGTAATAAAAATCTAGACACTATAAATATATTTTAACAATATATTTTAACAACTGTTGTAATAAAAATCTAATCACATTTTCCTATGTTGTAAGTTATACTATTTTTTTTGCATGAACGTTATTAATTTCATATCAGTTTCATATACGTCTCTGATCTAAAGTATAACAATCGCAGATATGTTATTAATAATAATTATATATAAATGTTTCAAAGTCTGTTTTTTAATAATATCTATAATGCTTAGAGTGAATACATTTAAAATTTATATCTTGCTTCAGTTTATAATATAAACTAGATTGACTGTTTTTATGGAATTAATTTTTTTCTTGAACTGCTATCTCTCTCTCTCTCTCTCTCTCTCTCTCTCTTTCTAAATGTCATACGATTATGCGCAGAACAAAAAAAAACCGAGTAAAATGCAGAATGTATAAATGCAGCATTTTCATTCTACGCATGTGCTGTTAGAATGAGAATTGAGGGGAGATTATAAAATGAGTGATTGCATGCTATAGAAGTTTGATTAGTGTCGTACATTCGTCACGATTGTTTTCATCTGAGAAAATGTTTTAGAAGATATTACACCATAAAAAAATCTCTTCCGTTTGGAAAATGTTTACCGCACTTTTTGCTTTTGCGCTTATAACAACGTATGTTACAGCAGAAATACGTGAGTAAATAAATATTTATCACATATTCATTTGCATTACATGTAGAATTTAGTATCATTTAGTTAGATTTTCACATGTCGCTGCGTAATGTTAAATTGCTACATAATTGTATGTAAATGAATGAAATATAGAATAAAGTAGATGCATATTAAGAAAATGAAAACTGAAAAAAATTATAACTCGCATATTTAATAAAAGCGATAATAAAAAATAAATAAATTTAACAAAAACATCCTATTTTTTATATTTAAACGTTTCATAAAGAATTTCTGTAATTTTATATTACATTCTAAAAACTTGTCTTGCATTTGTATTTATATTATTTTGGAAAAACGAAATATATTTAACACATGAGCTGAACAACAGAAATAAATAAAAAATTTTAGCATTAAGTAATCTGCGTAAGTTATTTTATTGATAAAGCTCATAAAATATTGGTTTTACGTCGTATATCTTAGTTTAATTAAAAGTGTTACATTAAATTATTCCAGATCTGATACTAATTGATACTACTATGTGTAACATAATTTTTCAAATTTTTAATAAGTTTTAATAATTTATTGTAATAAGAGTAATACGAGTATTTATTTTTCTTCAAAGAGTAAAAGAAATATGCTTGTCTTGACTTACCTTGTGATAATTAGTACAATTTTGTTTTCAATTATGCTAATTAGTTTATTGTAATTTATGATAATTGACAGCCTATGCAATATTATAGTTAAAATAGAAAACCAGTTGAGCAATAATTCAATATTAGCTGAGTTGTAGAAATTAATAGAGCAGCTGATATCATGTAAATCATATGTAATTACAGCTTTGAATAAGCAAACTATTTATTTCCTTCGTAAAAATATAATATATAATCACTTATAAATCTGATATTATTGTAATTTTAAAGACGTTATGTATTTATACTACATTAAACGTCACATTTTGATAATGCAAAAATTTTACACTGATAAAATTTATCATAAGACAGCGCATGTGACAACTAACTTCATACACTGAAAAAAAAAATATAGTCAATTTTAATAAATATTTAGTTCAATACTGCCAACTAAACATTTACTTACAACAAATAAATATTTGTTCAGTAAAAAGAATGATTGTTAAATCAAGTTAATGTTTCTTGTAACAAATAAATATATCTTTATATTTAATAAATATTTAGTTGGCAGTATTGAACTAAATATTTGTTAAAATTGACTGTATTTTTTTTCAGTGTAGCTGAGGCATTCCACATTAAACCGGGGACCTTTGAATTATCATTCTTTTTTAATTTGCTAACATTCTATAGATAAAAATATGAGATACGTATTTAGTAAAAATTTAAAAAAAAGTCAAATTTTTTTCGCGAAACACGTATCTCATATTTTTATCTGCAGAACGTAAGTAAATTATAATAAAAAAAAAATGATATTCCAAAAGTGCTCGCCTCAGCTTTGACGTGCAATGCCTCAGCTGTGGAATAGCTTATTATTACAATTGATAAGATAATCTACAAAGAATATTGTATATAAAAACGTTCCGTTAATTACAAATACTGTAATCAATGCAAGCTTATAATTAATTTTTATTTAAAATCAAAATTGTTTAGATTTATAAATAAACGACATTTTCATTAAAACTTTTAAATTTATGTAAAATTATAACAAAATAATAAAAATTTACGAATTTTCCAAAATTTTTAAATGATATTTTTTAAATGATATATCTGATGTTATTTATTTTTTCTCTTAGAAAATATTTATTTTTTATTGTCCTTATGTAATACATTTACATAAAGAATAAAAAATAGACAAAAATGATTAAATTTATTTTTCCAACAATGCAATAATGCATCTAGAATATATAATTAAATTTTTTAAAATAATTGTTTAGTTTTAAATCGACAGCTAGTTTTGATTAAATAGTCTGCGGAAGGTATACAGTATAAGAGTATGTATAATATAATTTTATTAATAATAATTCTTTTTTTCTAACATTATAAAAATTTATTTTATACTTTAAGAACGAATAGAATAGTATAAAGGTTATTTTTTATAGTGGTTTTTTTATTGGCATTAAAGCTGTTGTATAAACTATTCTAACCTAAATGTAAAAGTGAGATATCTCAATTGATAAATTGTTCAATATGTATTTTATCAAATAACACAATAAAATGTATTGAATATTTTACGATTTAATTCATATCTATATTTTTATTAAACGTACATCTTTATGTTGATTTGTGTACAACGGCTTTAAAGTGCACAAAGTGCGCACTAGTTCTGCCAATGAAAAACGCTATATGCTGCATTATAAAAGGTACTTATTTTGAAATATCTGTTTAAGATATTGGGTTGGCGAATAAGTTTCCTATGTTTTCAAGAGGTGGCAAGATTAATACTAAATGATTAGAGTAAATGTTTATTCATATTAGTAATAAATGTTTTGTGAAAGATTTAAAAGAAAAATTACTAAGATTGGTTGAATTTCAAATATTTGGCGTTGTGTTTTAAATATGAAGAATAAGAGTTCGTATTTTTGATACATTGTGCTGTTTTATTTCCACAAAGCAAGAAACGCTGCACAGTCCCATAAAAAAATTTTCTGATGTGTACGGAAATAATTCTGTAAGTGACTGGATTGTTAGTGAATAGTTCCGACGTTTTTGTTGTGATGATTTCAACTGTTTTGATTTACATACACCATGAAATTACCTGATAGTTGGCAAGATTAAAGAATGTTGTATAACATTATTTATAGATAACAGTACTTTGAAATATAAATATTTTATTTTGTGTCTTTTTGATTTTTGTTTATAGATTTGGTTTTTCTATACAATATCAGCTAAAAGTATCAGTCAAATAATTATCCAAAAATAGCTAATATCAGCCAAAATCATATTAAAAGTTTTGACATTAGTCTGTGAAGCTAACTGCAAAAAACGAAACAACAAAATTTGGTTTATAATGGTTTTAAGTATTTATTTAAGTATTTAAGTCAATAACTTTTAAACGAGTAAATGAATTTAATTAAACTTTTGCACAAATATTTATTATTGTTTTATTAGTATATGTGTATAAAATTTAATTTAATTCTTAATATTACTTCCTTATTAAATTATAATTTTACGTAAGAATTAAGAGAAAAAATTAAATAGCTTTTAAACTAATAAGAAAATTGTTTTTAAATTTTACGTAAATACTAAGATAGATACGTAAGATAGATTACGTAGATACGTAAAAGAAGGACAATCTGTAAAAGTTTTATTAAATTTCTAATATTTTAAAAATAGATACTAAATAAATTCGTTGCAAAGTAAAATCCTTATAACTTTCGATTGCTCCGATACATCGAGTCTGAATTTTATCATAGGTCTACGAATATATGTAAAAACAATCTATAAAATTTTTGTTAAATTCTTAATATTTAAAAAATAGGTACAAAACATCTTTAAAAAACCAAAGGAAATTATTAATCAACCCAATATTATTGTTCGAACTCATTTTACTTAGTGATGCATTTCGATATAAGAATCTCGGAATATCGTCTCAGAACTTCTCATATCATTAAAAGAAACACTTTCTAGATTATGTCATTTATTTTTCTCGTTTCGTCTCGACATTTTCATCGTTTTCATCTTTATGATAGTTATATATAATTATGTAATGTGTTGCCTGGTAATATAAATATTTCGAATAAATGAAACGAGATAGTCGATATTTTCTCTCTCTTGAATGTCTCGAGATAAAATTCGGGAATCTGACAAGCGAGAATATCGGCCCATCGAGACGAGAAAATTTTATCAATCATTTGTTTATATCGAGCTAAATCTCGGTATCGGTATTTTCTCGTCTCGTCTCACTCGAATGCATCACTAATTTTACTCTAGTTTAACTTAAGATGTACTACAATTATTATTATTAAGATTTTATTTTAATTTAATTTAAAATTAGAAATTAAAGAAAGTAAATATTTTACAGCTTCTTACATTCATCCATGTGGCCGCAAAGATCCTAATTATGATCAATGCGTCGTGAACAATACTTACAGTGCGTTAAATACGATGTGCACAAAGAATTACGATGTTAACGTTTTGAACAACCAATCAATACTTATGGATAAAATAGTTATTTATGATACAAATAATCTTAAATTATATCTCAAAGATATAAAAATACTTGGAGTTTGTGATAATTTGAATATAAGATATGTGCACGTAGATCCTGACAGACTTCACTACGATACTGAAATTATACTTGGGAAAATGAGCATAAATGCTTCGTATGACTTTGACATACGTGTACTGGTGTCTCTTGCTAATAAGGGACTAGTTACCATAAGACCAACAAGTATGCAAAATTTTTAATCTTATATATTAAATATTAATCTTTTATTACACAGGCCTGCAAAATTGGTGGTGTTGAAAGTTGATTGGGATTTAACAATGTCTTCTTACGTAATTTTTTGCGCTGAATCCGAATCCGGCTGCAAAATTGCTCTATTATGTCAAAATTTCGAGATATCCTAACTTAAAACTGCCAAAAAAGCCGTTTTCAACCATATTTTAAATTAAATTAAAAAAAATTAAGAAAATTTTTGTTGTCAAATCCATCAACGGTATCACACGACCCCTTAAAAATCCATTTTGAACCATCTCAAAACGATTTTTTATTTTGGAAATATACTTACTCAATGTTCAATAAATTGTAGGTACCTCATAGAAGAGCCTAATCTGTATACCATTGTATTAGAACAAACTGTATTTCTGGACAGATTAGCTGACTGTTTTACCTTTTGTCAACACAGAATATTTTTTAATCTGCGTGAAAATTGTTATACTTTCGCTGTCTCTAGTGGTGCAACGACACTCATATATATAAAGACAGCAACATAAAATACTAGTAAGACATAAACAGTGAAATTAATTTAAAAATATTCTGTGACAAAAGGTAAAAGAGTCAGCTAATCTGTCCAGAAATACAGTTTGTTCTAATACAACGGTATACAAATTAAGCTTCTATAAGGTTATATATGGTGGAGGTAAAATATGGTTTTTTGGTAAAACGGCTTTTTTGGTAGTTTTAAGTTAGGATATCTCGAAATCTTGACGTGATAGAGCAATTCTGCAGCCGGATTCGGATTCAGCGTAAAAGTTACGTAAGAAAACATTATTAAATTCCAATCAACAAAACCATGCAGGCCTGTGTTATTAATCGTATATTAAAATAACATAAAATTCTAATAAAATTCAGTAGAAGAAAATTTAACTTTATTTTATTAAAATTAGCAAAACGTGTGTTTTTTTGCAGATGACACATTATTGAAATTAAATCTGGATCTAAAAGTGGCAACTAAGAATGCGAAAAAAGAGATATACGTTTCGAAAGTAAAGGCAAATATTAATATCTCAGGAATAGAATATGTATTTGATGAAAGCGAAAAGGAATTAGTTCAACTGCATCAAGCTATTAAAAGTGTTGTAGACAGTAATACTGAAGATATTATTAATATTGTTAAAGCAGCACTAGAAGAGAAAATCTCTCAAATAATTATCTACACATTTAACACCATAAGCCGTTCTAATTACGAGAAACTATTTGGCGAGAATGCATAAATTGTCTGGTACTTTGGGATTCGTTATTGTAAGAATTCTTACAATTGTACCAAAAAATAGCTAAAATATTTGGAAAAATCTTGTTACAATACTTTGAGAATCGGTAGCATCAAATTTAGTTTAGCTAAATGATGATAACATTATTATATAGATTGTAACTCTGCAACAATATAATATAATATTTAAAAATATTTGTCATCTTTGGACGGTGAACAGTAGAGACTAATTTTATTTAATTTTCTTTTTTTACAGCATTAGTTTCTATTTGTACCTTAATTAATGCGACAAAAATATCGATGGGATTTAATAATTTCTAATTTGATAATTCTCATTAATTATTGTTTGTGGTGTATATGCGTTTTATTGTGTTCTGATGTGAGATTCACGCAACCACTTTCATTCAGCTTGATGGTGCAACATTGCTTTGAATTGTGAAGAATTATTTGTCTTATCTGTGGATCACAGTAGGACGCATAGGAATATGGATAGAATATGCGGATGTATTGCGATGTCTTTTGTTCTTAGTAATTCATTAAAATTTGCTCTCTGAAAATGATTCAAATTCAAAGTAACTAACTTGTGCGACACTATATATATATATATATACATATATTATAGTGTCTCTCTCTCTCTCTATATATATATATGCATATCCGTAAATGGATATGCATATAATGCATACAATGGATATGCAAAACTAAATCATTTGATACGCTTGGTATAAACGCTGGCGGATTATTTTGGTCTGATACTTCTGAGTCACGAGTATCAGATCAAGCTGGTACGCGTATCAAATGGTATCAAAGAATCTCAGCGTGCTGTAAACGCTTGGTTCGTTTTGGATCGTATATTAAAATTCGTCACTGCTTTTGAGTTCAGGTTAAAGTTAGAATTAGAGGTTTTACATCTTGAAAAACAGTTAAGTTATCATGTCACCTAATCTTCTGAGGCAGATCGGTGTAAATAAGGACGTATCAAATATTTAATCTGCATCAATTTGACACGTCTACTAACCGATTTAACGGTGTAAAAGGGGTCATATACGCGCAATTTCTGTACTGTGTGATTGGTCACGCCATTGTGAGGGGGTTTTGGGATTGACTAATGAAAATAATCACGGTATGTGGCCAGACTCTACCTTCTAGGGACACTACTCTTTATGGAAAACGAGTTCATCTCGCAGCGATACTGCGTACTACGCCGCTTACCTGGCAAACAGACAGACGCCCGTAGTATAGGCGTACGTGTACCATATATGTAATACTCCTGTATTGCTAACGCCAATTAAAAGCTGTCGAAAACACCAAGCATTTATTTAAGTTAGGGTTAGTATCATTCATAGAATAAAAAAAAATTCGTTACAAAAAATAAAAAAATTATTATGTTTTATTGATTACAAAACAGTGAATTTTGCCCATAATAATATAATGTTATTTAATATTCATATAATAATTAAATAGAATCATATATTTTTATGTATTGAAATAAAGTTATTCGTAAAGAAGGACTTGATTTTTTATTTTTCATTCATCACCGAATTTAAATCCTGATTTAAATAAAAAAGTAACCTTATTAATACAAAATCCAGCAAGAAATGACTGTTATTAATGAAGTTGAATCGAATTAACGACATTCATGTCGAGATTATTCATTAGTATATTTCATTATATCGATGTTGTCACTACATCAATTTGAATCAATTTTCATTGGATGCTACTAAAAGATCGGAACTTAACTGTAATGCAAATGAAAGAGATACATTTACCGTTATAGACGAAGATGACTTGGGACAAGTCTTGTCAAATTTTCGATTGTAACTTCTAGCGGTTAACATAATTATTTTAACTCTTTACTTTAACTCTTTATAGGTTTTGTGTATAATAAAATAAACAAAACTAATCTCTTAGATTATAAATATCTCTTAGATTATAAATATAACTTACAATTCCGTACATTCGAACAACGCCGTGCGTTGCAAGATAAGCCACTTGATTAACCGCGCATAAGGTGAGTATAATATTAATCATAAAAATAAAATAACTTCTTTCCCGCTATTAAATAGTTTCGTCAACGATTTTCGTATTGGTCCATATTCTTCTGTATTTAAATGATATTTAAATGAACTATCAGTATTTTTTGCAGAATTGCAGAAGTGTCTCTTCATATACAAGCACAGCTGATTTTTTAGCATAACGGAGCTCTGGCACATTTTCGATGAAGAAATTTGCGATGTATTAAGTTCCCATTATTCAAATAGGATTGGTCGAAGTAATTCATCTTCTGGCCGCCATGGTCGTCTGACTTTATTGTATTAGATACTTTTTTACATACTGAAAAAAAAGATTGGCTGCTGTGCATCAAATTAGATGGTAAAATATGCATAGCATTTTTAATTGATTGTAGTAGTCAATTTTTGGTTGCGTTAACTTATCGAAATCCTATACTGATATTGTAGATAGGCTAACGCAACCAAAAATTGACTGCTGCAACCAATTAAAAATGCTATACCATATTTTACTATCTAATTTGCTGCAGCAGCCAACTTTTTTTTGTCAGTGCATGAAAAGTTTATTAGAGCATTGTTATGATGGTACACCAAAGTGTATGAATAATTACGCTGGATATGGCTCACCATGCAATACGTGTATACTAAGTGTTCGAAAGGCGGAACTTTGCATATGAAAGAGAAGACGACTTTAAGTAGTTCTTGCATTAAAAGATGAGATTGGATTAGGCCTATTCGGGAAACCACTACAAAGAAAAACGAACCATGCTACAGAAAGGTGGTGGGGAAATGATAGCGCTTTGTCACTTTCTTGCCACGAAAAAAACGAATAAAATTATTTTTCAGCGCGCAATCCTGTGTCATAGGATCCCTTGCCGTCCATAAATGTACTCACACAGACGCACACACATATATCCATACATACAAAAATACATTTCTTATATTATTAGAAAAAAATTTGGTTTTAACAAAAAAGATAGTCATGGCTCAGAGCGAGGGTCCAGAGTTACGCTCCGATCGTAGCCATATTGTCGTTTTTTGTAATTAACTCCTCGCGCGTCTAATAACCTTGGTTATTGGAACCTTGGTTGGAACGCTCATGGGTGATCATTTCTCGCCACGTGCTTACATTTGGCAATCGGCCGAATACACGTTTCTTTTAAATTTAATATCTCATTAACTATTACGAAAATTGCAAAATGATACAGGATCACCTTAATGTAAATATTTTTGCTTTTATAATGTCACAAGTAAACATAAAGATGTTCTAAATTTTCAGTAAATCAATTTGTGATATTCATACAAATATTCATCTATCTGGGGACTTTTCAACCTAGTTTAGCCCGCGGTGTGTCAAAAAGTTTAATCGATAAAACAAAAGGGCATACACCACAACGCTAGATATCAGTAGTGAATATTTTATATTTTGATTTAATCAATTCACAAATTAAATATAGACGTTTCGGCCTTAATCAGGCCATCTTCAGTATACGAGGGTCGTTTGAAAAGTTTTGAGCCTTAACATGAAGATGGCATTACTCGTTAAAATCATTCTGGTACTACAATCGTACATGCTTTGAAAGATATCTGTGAAAATTGTAGCCATTGTGGACGCTCAGTTGTTGTTTGAAAGTCATTTGAGCCAGTCGATGTCAGTGATTTTGTAAAAATGGAAACAATCGAATATACATTTCCAAGGCTCTGTTGGAGTGGTTTAAGCGAAACGTCGGATTTTTTGCATCGATTAATAACTGTTGATGAAACTTGGATCCACTACTTCACTCCTGAGACGAAGGAACAGTCAAAACAGTGCATTACATCCGTAGAAGCCTATTTTGCAGAGCAAGACGTCAACTATTATTTGAATGGGTCAAAGGGATGGGAACATCGCTGGGAAAAGTGTATCGACTTAAAAGGAGACTATGTTGAAAAATAAAACTGAATTTGACCGAAAAAATATTTGTTTCTATGTTAGGCTCAAAACTTTTCAAACGACCCTCGCACATATATAGGAAATTAATGCATTAATTTCTTATATGTCGAAATGTCCAAATTGTTTCATTATATCATAATTCTTTTATCGACAAAAAATAACTCGATTTATTTTTAACCTATCAGCTTATATATTAATTTATAAGAAGTTTGCACATTATTGTTGAATTTACTTTTTCTCTTTCTATCTCAGTTTGCATATTAAACTAGTTTATAAGTGGCTCTAAAAATATTGTAAAATCAAGCTATTTTCTGTCAATAAAAAAATTGTGATGGAACAATTTGGATATTAGATTCGGTTTCAGAGCATAAAAATACATAAGAATACTATGATCTAATCTCCGGATCAAACATTTAATCTTTTTGTGTCTGTGTAATTTAAAAAAAGGAAAGAAACATTAAATCTGTCAAAATGATTGATTTATTTTATTTATTTATTTTAATTGCATAATTTACTCAATATTGTGAAGATATAAAATTTTTTTTTTTAAACCTTGACTAATATCTCAAGTCAATTTAAAAAACAAGTGCTTCAATAAAAAAAGAAATAATTGTAGATTATGTTTATAATTCCAGAGATTAAAATTTGTTTTATTTTATTCAAAATATATCAACTTTACGGTATGTGTAACAACATTAATTAAAAAAATTATTACCTAAATTAGAGTACGAGCGTGGCATGGTGGATAGAGTCTATCATGCTAGGGGACTCAGGTTCGATCCCTGGCAGAGCCAAGAAATTTTTTTTGTTTCAGTTTTATTGTGTTTCAAGTCACTTGACTGTCCCGAGTCACCTTCATCTACGGCATATATATAGCGCGCCGAGGCACTGTCGTGTCTCCAGATAAGCTTCATCAGCTCATATGGATAAGTCTTGCTGTGCATTCGTCATAAAGTTATTCTTTAATAAGTACATTTAAAAAATTGACATTTCTTAATTTTATTGATATTTGGATAATGTTTTTGGATATTTGGAAAGTTTTTGTTTGTGTAGTTACAACAACATATGTTACAGCGAAAATACGTAAGTAAAACTTTTTGTTTCCGACATTATAAATTTACGATCTCTTCTTTTTATTATACATTATATGTTAAATGAAGCTTGCCATATATATTATGAATGTTTCTTATATTTACATTTACTTTTGCCACTTATGTATACTGTTAGAAATTTCGTAATAAGTAACATGTAATGGAAGCTTGTGATCATGAAGCAGTTGAAAAATAATGAATGATTTAACTGAAAATTAAGTTACATTATTCTTAAATGTAATAGACATGTGCATTAAATTATATGTAAATTCACATAAATTTTTTTGAGAAGTACATTACATTTCGTAAAATTTTATGTAAAGTAATTAAATGTTAATATGGCTCAAATAGAATAAATCAATAAATAAAACAAGGGCAAACGAGCCAACTACGATATAAGATCTTTAATAAACGTATATATATACAATAATCAAACGTTTCGACACCGATCGGGTCATTTTCAATGTACAAAACCAAAACATCTTACATACATAATCAGAAAATCAGTCAAAATATAATGTCCAGTGAGAATTTTGTTATATTCTTAAAAACCAGTCCATATTTAAAAATATTGACGAGATCAAAATCGCAATTCTACCATCTGAATAAATAATAAATTAACGTTGCGTTATGAATTAAATAAACGATGTACATGTTTTATAAATAAGATTAGAGAGAATGTAAATTAAATAACATATATAGTGTTTTACGTAAAGTTATTTAAAGGAGAGTACCAATTTTCGAGGGTTTCGCGATCATTGGGATCGTTTTATTTCTATGTTTTCTTATGTATTTTTCTTCTATGAAAAATACCCGAGTGGTCGCGAAATCCTCGAAAATTGATATCCTCCTTTCATATATATATATACAAATATATTTTTAATTACAATTTTTTTAAAATCTTCGGAAATGTTAAATTTTTCCATAAATATATTTTAAGTAAACTCAAATGAAAGTATTTTAAAATAAATACTTGCTAAAACTTTAAAACTTATAAAATTCAAAAGACGGTTTTAAAATTCTATATCTATTATCAATGTATAAATCTATCGTATAAGCAGTTTAATTTAAAGTTGCAAGTTATAGAAAATGATTTATATACTTTATAGCTTCCTACATTAATGTCTGTGGCCGCAAGGATTCCAACTATGATCAATGCCTTGCAGAAAACATAAAAAATATGAAAGATAAGATTTGCACAGGATTTCCAGAATTCAACATTCCACCAATTGAGCCACTGATGTTTGACAAAATAGTTATTTTTGAAACAAAAGATCTTAAACTTTATCTCAGAGATGTCAATGTATATGGATTTTGTGATTATGTTGTAAATTCCATTCAGACAAACCCCGAAAGACTTCACTTCGATATTAACATCTTATTTCAACAACTTTACATAAACTCTACGTATGATTTTGATATGCGTTTGCTGGTGCGTGTTACGAATAAGGGACCGGTTGAGGCTGTAATAGGTAAAATAATCCACTTTGCTTTAGAATAAAAAGAAAATTTGGAAAGAAGGCAATTTTTTTTAGGATAAAAAATATAAATAAGTATTATTATACTTTATTGAAATTATTATAATGCAATCTTTTTTGCAGAAAGTGTAAGAATGAAGTCAGACATCGATTTAAAAACGATAACCAAAAATAACAAGAAACATATATTTGCTTCAAAAGTAAACAACTTTATCGATACGAAATCATTTACATATAAGTTCCTTGACGACAGCAAAGAATTAGCTCAATTGCATAAAATTTTGAGCGATGTCATAGACAATAATAAAAAAGAAATTATTCGTGCTGTTAAATCAAGAGTAGAAGAGAAAGCCTCCAGAATAATAATATTAATTTTCAACGGCATAGCTCGCTCCAATTACGAGCAAATATTTCCAGAAAAAACATGAATTTTCTGGAATTTTGGGAATTATTACGTTATAATATAAAACTTGTTTGTATACTCTACTTTGTTAGCTAATAACTCTTAATTAAACAATGGTTGGCGATTAAAATCCTTTCAAGATTATTCCAAATCATGGTTTTCACAATATTTAAATAAATCAAAATCAATATCATTTAGTCTGTATTGTTCCACCTTTCGATAAACTTGAACTCACGGTCTTACTCTCTTACTCTTTTATTTTTTGTTTATCCAGTAGATAAAAAAAATCACATAATTTATCTGAAGATGGAACAACTAGCCCTTCGACACTTTAGACTCCGTATTTTGACACATTTACCGTCATTGATAAATTGAATTTATCTTTTAATATAGTAAAATTGTACAATGTTAAATATTATTATTAAATTTCATATAAAAATATAAAGTTGGAAAGAGAGAGAATATGTTTATTGGCAATTTTATTACCTTAATCATTTGTAGGTAATTTTGAAATGTAATTTTTACTTAAGATATGGTAACTTTAAGTTCGAAACATATAGAATAAGAAATACCGTTTGTTGGAAAAAAGATAGAGAAGAAAATATTATTTGTTAGTATCTAAACGATTAAAATACTACTTTTATATACGTGTATATAAGTAATTCTTATATAGAGATCGAGGTCTGTTGTCGTACAGGGTTGATTGTCATAATACTTATAACTCAATCAGCACATAACAGAAAATTTTCTTTTGTGATTGTAGATTGCTGATACAATATTAATTTGTTGTGTAAAATATTTTGTACCAAAAACTTTGTATGTGTATATTTTTTACAACGACTTTTAAGAAAATAAAACTGATGAGTAAATTTTTATCACTTATGTGTTACTGTCTAACAAGTCTTTAGCGTTATTAATTGAGATATCCTTATTGTATTCATAAAAAATGTCATGTCTTAGAAAATTTTTGCTATAATTAATTAATCATTATCCTGACAGAGAGAGAGAGAGAGAGAGAGAGAGAGAGAGAGAGAGAGAGAGAGAGAGAGAGAGAGAAAAGAGAGAGAGAGAGAGAGAGAGAGAGATTATAAATGCAATATCTTTTGTTAAAAATGCTATGTGGGGTGGATAGATCAAAATGAGAAATTTGAAGTATAATAAATATGTTGGTAAGTATATTCTCTAAAATGTGTCAATCTAAAGATATTAAAATTGATTATATAATTCACATTGAATTATTTAAAGCATCAAAGATCTAGCTTCGACCGGTACAGGGGGACATTTTTAATTTGTAGTATTGATAGTGTTCTCATATGGTACGGTCTAAAATAAGATTTAAAATAAAATAATTCTTATTGTTTAAAATTGATTGTCATCTAACGAGATCAAGCGGTAAATGAGATGAGTAAGTTATATAGGCTGATTTTAATTTACTATGTGTTAGTGCATATACGTATATGCAGTGTGTATGTGTGTGTGAAAGGGACAAGGGAGGGGAAATGTGTCACAGACAGAAAAAACAATTGCAGGGCTCAAATAAATAAAATGATACATAATCATTGTCGCATTCGCATCTTATAATTTGTTTGTATTTACATTGAAAGTGAATCCAATTACAGTTGAAACGTTTATAATTGCACAGTTGTTATTATAGTATGTTAAAAACAATGAAATATTAAACAAGATCAATGATCGAGCCAAAGACGGTTGACAAATTACAATACTTATTTAATTGAACATACAATTTAAAATCTATATAAAAATATAGATGTATAAATAAATATATGTATAAATAAGTAAATGTATAAATAGTATGTATAAATAAAATATTCTAATATAGACTCAATTTATTTCAATATCATTCTATATAAAGATTGACTATACATATTGAATATGCACATAATATATACGCGTGGAAAATCCAGAAGGAAATAAAGTTTTATCACGATTATACCACAATTAAATCTTACATAAGTACTATTGTGTTACAGCATAATCTCAAAATAAAGTATAAAGGAAAAATAAATTTTTCACAATATGAATGTTAAATTTTTGATCGAATAATATTTTGATGGTCTCATTATTATTGTAATTTATTATTATTTAAAAAGAATTAATAAAAGAAAAAAATCAAAACATATATATAAACTTACAATAAAAACTAAGCGAATACTATTATGCCTGTTCAAAGAAAGAATGATTATGTCTTACGTCAATTTTTATAATTATATTCTTGTATATATATATATATATATGTAATTCTATATTTTTGAGAACAATATTCTTTTAAAACTCCCTTGATCAGAGTGATCAATAATCTAATTAACAAAAGAGAATTATTTATAATTTTATTTACCAAAATATATATGAATTTTAACACAAGAATATGTATATTATATAATTCTTCAACTACTTTTTTATTATATAGCACATAACATTAGAACATTATAACTAAAAAATTCTATTCTGAATTCTAGCATAAATTATACAGGTATTGTTTTTAATAGTTTTATGGAATAATATATTCTAGAAATTGTTTTAATATAATATTAATTAACGTATGTTTTAAAAATGAATTTTTATTTAAATAAAATAATTATTCATATTATAATTAATTTTTATTGAAATATAAATTTCTGTTTTATTTCACAAAAAGAAAACATCCATTGTTTGTACCATTTTCTTTTTTAAGTGTAGCACGCGAATATAATTTAGATGACTATGGCATTTGCATAAATTTGAATAAATAATGATTATAGAACAAGGAAATGACTAATTATGACATCAAATCGTTCTCAAACGAGAATATTTTTTGCTCTTTGTACTGGTATTTTTTTGATTCCTTTCCGTAGTAGAATTCTTTACAACTCATTCTTTTTTGTAATTAATTTTCTTCTTGAGTCATTCTCCTACACAATTTCCATGTAATTATATAAACATGTGTACATGACAAAACGAATGAAAGACAAAGTACACGATATCTTAATGCATATCGTTAAAAAAAGAGCAAGAATTGATAAGCATTTAAAATAAAGTGGTAGGTATATAAGAGCTTGTGCGCACCTGTGTAGATCAGTCTTGATTTATGTGCGTTGTGTAGCAATTGTAGTTCGCTAATCATTTTGAAAGATCAGGAAAATTTGTGTTGAAAAATGTTTGTTACAATTTTTACTTTTGCACTTATGACGACATATGCTGCCGCAGAAATACGTAAGTTTGTAAAAATGTTTGTCATTTGAGGAGCCAACTTTCAAAATACGTTTTGTCTAAAATTTATAATTTCAAGAAATAAGAAAAAAGCAACAAGAAAATTGCATATCTTACAGAAAATTTACCAATCAGTAAGACGTGAAATGTTCAACAAAATTGCTAAACAGTTGCTAAAAATGTTAAACAAATACATTTTGTTTGTCTCTAGTTAAAGGATATAATGCACTTCAAATGTCAAGATTTTTTTCAATACATAAAGTGGTGGTTTTCAATACATAAATATTTTCAGAACATCATAGAGTAGCTTAAAATATGAGTCTCTCAACACTAAACACTATGCCATCTTTAATTAAAAAAATGAAATTTTGGACAAAATACATTTTGAAAGTATGCTCTTCATTTATTAATTTTTTATGTAACGTGCTATAGATATTTTTTACCATACTACAAAAAAAGATTTGTTACACTATTTGAAACACAAAATTTGGATTAAAAATCACAAACCCATCAAATTCTTAATAATAATATATATCGTTCTTAATTCATTATTAGATAGAGAAATTAGAAAGAAGTTAATGAAATTAGAAACAAATTAATGAAATACTTCTCAAATGAGAAAGATGGTTCCTTTTGTCTACAGCATCATTTGCCTACATTACATTTTGTCGACAGTTCGTTTGCGCACAAAAATTATTGCCTATAACTAGATTGCCTATTTATGCACATTTATGCACAAATAAAAATTTCAGAAACGAAGTCATATTTGCCTATATGTATTACCTATTGCTTACATGAATTATTGCTCACAGCTCGATTGCCTACAAGTACTTTTGCGCACAAATATAAAATTAAGGTTAAGTTAAATAAGAAAATAATTTGTATTTTTAAAGTAGAGAATTTGTTTTAAAATAGAGAATTCGTGTTTTTAATGACAGAAAATTTTTGTTTTAAAACAGAATTTATGTTTTTAAAAGAGAGAATAGTACATGTAGGTAATCGAGCTGTAGGCAATAATACGTATAGGAAATTGAGCTGTAGGCAATAATTTGTGTGCGCAAACGAATTGTCAGTAAAAGTGATGTAGGCAATAATACATGTAAGCAAACGGGATCTTCCCTTTCAATTCAGATCTTTAATTTTGATGCAAACAAGATATTTTAAGAAGTAAGTAGATAATTTAATAACTTAAAGAAAAGTAAAAAAATTACAGGTGTCCAATACATGAGCTTTTTGAGAAATGTCTATTGTAAAACTATTTTTAAAAAATAACAGGTGTGTGTCATATATATTTTTATATTCCTATTCATTCTTTCTATTGTAATCCAAGTAATAGAGTATAGTTATAATTCTTTTTAAATAATGATATCACAGAATTAAGCTAATTAAAATAAAATTTATGCACGTTATATTATCTAACTCTTTGTCAACTTAAGTGATATGTTCTCGAATTCTTATTTAAATAATTCTATTTCAATCCAAGTGTACCTTTTAGTTTTAACGCAAAATTCAAAAATATTTAACATAAAATCTTGGCGCTGATATCTTATTATAATGTAATACGATGGATGCTGTATATTTTTATACTTGCTTCAATAGTATAAAAAAGAAATGCAACATTATGAGATTTTTCATTCGTCCTAATAAAATGATAATAAAGGCTGTGTTCCAATATTCACTGCCAGTGCTGAAAATCTATCATACATTATAACACATTTGCTAATTTAATGACAGAAAATTTAAGCTTTTAACCCTTAAGTAGGCGCACGAGCAAAATCACACAAGTGGGTGCATGGGATCAGCACAGTAACCCTAACTTCTTTTTTTAAATTTAAGTAAACCAAGAGAGATATTTAAAAATAAAAATAAATCAGTTTGTTAAAAATTTATCAACATTTATCTATCAATAGCAATTACTATTACATTCAAAATTACGTCCTAAAATAAGAAGCTATTGAAAACGGGAAGGTCAAAAACAAATGTGTTCTGTATTTTTTTGGCGATTGAAATGGTTCTGACCCTATTTAAGAGTTTAAAAAAATGTAACAAAAGAATTTTAATGTCTTTTAAACTTTTGTAAGATATCATGGTATCTGGAAATGATTCCTGTAATTTATGCGGTATCTATACCCAGAGATATAAAAGAATCTAATTAAAAAAATGATCAAAATCAATTCTAACTGAATTATGGAAATTAAATCTGTATGCATGTAGATATAATTACAGCCTTGAATGGGCAAACTTGTTTTATTAATATTTAAATCTAATCGTTATTTATAGCTAGAATTATTATGATCTTTATAATTCACATAATGAGATTTTGTATTTCAATTTAATGTTTTACTAAAAATAATTTATTTAATATTATAATTTATTTAATAGGAGAGAATGGTTTAAATCGGACCGTTCCAAATAGGACCTTTGTAATTTAAATGAATACGGTTAAGTAGATTTGCGTATTATAAGGACTTTACATTATAAATAGTACGCAAATCTACTTAACCGTATTCATTTAAATTACAAAGGTCCTATTGGTGTCTTATGACACCGAATATGTGATAGCAGTTTGACAGTTCTTTGTCATAACATTCATAGAATAAACGCAAATATGTATTTTTAGCCATCGTGCGAAAATTTTTTTAAAAAAGAAAATCCTTGTAAATCATTATTTAAAAGGTGTTAAAAATTTAAAAGGTAATTGATTTAAGATAATTAAAGAGTGTAAAATTAAAAAATATCAAGGATTTTGTGATTCACTTTTGCGGTTTATTGCAAAATTTCTTCCAAAGTTCGAAAGGACCCGTGTTCAAATCGGACAATACAATACATAATAACTTATAGGCTTAGTTGTAGTACTGGTGATAGGCCGACCAGATTTGGTCCAAGGAATCAAATCAGTAAAATATCATGAGTCATGTCATCAGACTCAGATTAATTGAGTTTCATTGATTTGAATTCTAATAATATAAATCGTCAGTAATTTTTTTTCTGAATAAAATTTTTATTTTTGACTATCAAATTACTCGTTTTTACTCAATACTAACAAAAACATATTAAAATAATTTAAAATTCTATCTAAAAGTCCATCAAAATGGGAGTGTTCGATTTGAATCAGGGGATGGTCCATCTACTAATGGTTCCCCAAATCGGACCGGATAAAGCATTTTCCGTTATAGTTCAACACAAGTGAGAGATACCTCAAAATGGAATAAAGCAAAAATAAAGGGAATTAAATGATTTTTCCAACGGTTTTACACCTTCGGTTTTACGATCGGACTTTATTTACGTCTCATAGAGAGTAAAAACTGCAAATAGGTCCGATTTAGACCACTCTCCCTTATATTTATTTAATAAAATATATTCTAAAAATTAAAAAAAGAATATTAAGAATATGTATCGTATTCACAACATCCAACTTTGATCGATCCGAACTTTGGCGCTCTCCAATGTATGTTGTACATTTACACGGATCTTAATTCTTATTTGAAAATATATTCTATTAATATATATATATATATATAAATATTATACAAGGTGTTCCTGGGTTAAACCGCCAAACTTAAAATATGAATTTAGAACCTCAAAACAAACAAAAAATTTCTTCTGGACGTATGCTTGCAAACGTTTCGGTCAAGAGATATTTACTTCTGAATTTATACAGAACTGTAGAAATGAATAATTGAAGTAGTTGTAGTTCATGTAGTTCGTAGCTATCCGGGAAAAAATGTTATATAAATGCACATATTTTATATATAATTACATATAATTTTATATAATTATATATAATTATATATGAAACATTTTTTTCCCGGGTATTATAATTCGTCGAATGCTTTTGTAGAATAAACTTATAATCCTGCCTCGCGCGCGCGCGTACGTTATATTCTAATAGTGAATATGCCGATATGGTATATTTATATGGGTTTCGTATATTTACATGGGATTTAACAATTAGATTTTTTTGTATGGGATATTCTGAAGCAAAAAGTGTATACAGTGTCTATTAATGATCTTCAATCATTAAAACGAAGAATTGTGCAAGCGTGAGAAGAAATTATAAAAGTATAATGTCAGTCAGTCACTCGTTCTCTCATTGATAGATGTAATCTCCGGGCTGGAAGTCATTTTGAACAAAACATTTAATAATTAAATTTTGATTATTGTAAAGCAATAAAGAGGCTAGACTCTTATTTCGACATTATTTCGGCATTATTCATTACTACAGTTGTGTAATTTCAGAAGTAAATATCTCTTGAACGAAGCGTTTGCGAGCATACGTTCAAATTTTTATTTGTTTTGAGGTCTTGAATTCAAATTTTAAGTTTGATGGTATAACCTGGAAACACCCTGTATAAATGTGAAATATAATATACACAATAACTTATGAAAGTAAATGTTTTAAATATTGTAAAAAATTATTTAACATTATCTATACATATATATTATATATGTTATGAATATAATCATTTTTAAATATTAAAATAGTTTAGAAATCAGGAATAAATAGCATTTATATAATCCATTTGCATAATATATAAAAAATGTATATCATTTTAAAAGAATTTTTATTGTTTAACATAGACTTATCCAATTAATCCAAAAGTAACAAGTTAATGAAAGTAATTCATGTTCTTTACAGCCTCCTATATTCAAGTATGTGGTCGCAGAGATCCGAATCTTGATAAATGCATCATAAACAGCATTGATAATTTAAAGGATCGCATCTGCAAAGGAATACCGGAATTGGATAGTCCACCACTTGTACCATTTATTATTAAACAAATAACTATTTCTGACACCGATAATGCCAAATTATATCTTAAAGATGCAGTAATAACGGGACTTTGCGATTTTGATTTAAATTTTTTGCATATGGATATCGATACACTCCATTTCAATTTGGATTTGTTATTCAAACACGTTCATTTAAATGGTACCTATGATTTCGATATAAAAGTACTGGTGCCTTTTGTTCACAAAGGACCGGTTCATTTTATTATAGGTATGTATTCATTTAGTGTATTAAAATAAAATGAAAAATTATAAAAACCTACTTTAATAAACCGTAAAAACTTAATATGTAATTCTGTTTACTAATATTACCTAAAAAACAAGAAAAGAAAGGGCTACGAGCCAAAGTCTGTTGTTAAATTTTTAAAAAAGTTAGTAAATAGAACATATAAATAGTCAAAATTTAAAATTTAATAACATATGTCAATTATAAAGGGAGGGCTTCGTTTGCAATAATGTCGTGTGTGCAATACGCTGTGTACAATATTGTAGTGTGTGCAATACGTTGTGTGCAATATTGCTATGTGCAAACGAAGTTGTAGACAATCGTTTTGTAGGCAAATAGGATCCTCCCAATTATAAATAAACAGACAACATTTCGATCCTCATCGGATCATTCTCAATATGTTAGACGCATAATTAAAACAGTTTATGTAAAATTAATATAATATTCACTTTCAAAATTAGTATAAATTTCGATTTCACTCATTGTTAAGACGCTGTTGTCAATTTTTCCATTTTCTCCTTAGTCCAATAGGTGAAATGTGACTTCGATTATAAACGTATAACATTGGTATCGATTATAAACTATCATGTTATGCTGGTAGTTACATTGTATAAGATTGTTAGCGCAAGATTATTGTTTCTTAAGACAAGAGTTGTTTTATGTGGGAATCTTGATCAAAGCGCAGGCAATTGGAATGAATTTTAGACAATGCGAAGAGAGTGAAAAAGATCATTTGACTTAAAAGTTCTGAGGCAATATGGATATTGTCCATGTGGAATTTAACGACAGACTTTGGCTCGTAGCCCTTTCTTTTCTCGTTTTTTTTTTAAATTTGTTGAGCCTTATTACTATCATATTTTAATATTATCTAATTATATTATTTCCTTTTACAGATAAAGTAGGAGCAAAAGCAGAAATAGACATGAAACTAGTAACCAGAAATGATAAAAAATACGTATATCTATCAAAAATAAACTTGAAGCTCGATTTAAGAAACTTGAGTTATAATTTTGATTTGAACGAAAACCAATCAGCTCAATTAAACGAAATTATTAGCAATTTTTTCGGCAGCAATGAAGAAGAATTTGTCAACAGGGTTACACCATCAATTGAAACAGAATTCTCTAAACAAATACTTGTCCTTGCAAACAACATAGTTAAACGGTTTACTTTTGATGAACTCTTCCCTGATCGAACATAAATTGTAAAAACTTTAAGATGTACTGTCACAAAGTCGTTCTGTAAATTCGCAATTTAAATAATGAGTAATTAAAATAAACTCTTATGGTACTGAAATTTTTTTACAGTATTTTAAAAATAAGTGATGCAAATTTTTTACTTTGATTAATTGTAAGTACTATGAGCAAATATTTTATAATTATTGATCACTCCACAGGATGTTATAGTTAATTGAAAATGTTTTGTTTATAATTTTATTTTGTTTATTTCATTTTTGTTTTGGGATGAGGTTTTTTTAGCAAAATATATTTAATTATTAAATTATCAACTTAATAAAATCGCTCTTACGGGTATTGCTTACCAATTTTATGTATGTACATGTCCACAGTTTTATTACTTGTAATTAGTATAATTTATTTAAACTTCTACTAATTTTATTATTATTATTATGTAGCAATAATGTAGAAAAACTTATGTATTAGAACTGTTTTCACATATTGAATAAATGTTATTTTAATACGCACAGACTTAAATATTTTATTTATCAAAATGTTTTTATGATAACACTGAAAAAAATAGAAGAGTATGTTATAATATATGTGTCATTTTATTTAAAAAAAAATAGAAAATTTTAAGAAAAGAAAAATTTTATAAACTACAGAAAATGTCAAATGTTTATCTATTTCTACAATACGTTTACAATTAATTGAACATTATAATTTTGGACACAAATTTTTCAAATCTTACGGATATATAAAATTTACAATATATTATATATATGCAATCTTTTTGCATGTGTTATCATGCATTTTTTAAAAATATTATACTAACATTTTTTTGTTAAATTACGTTTATTAGAAATAATAAGTAATGTTTTAATAGTATATTCTAAAGATTAACTGATAGCAAAAGGCTCCCAGGTGTCTTTTTCTGAGTAAAGGCTCCCAGGTATCCTGATTTTAATAAAACTTGATGGATTTGTAGAGGGGATAAAAATATTAGACATGTACTTTTTTATTAGCAACTAAACATGTTTAAGGAACGAAAGCCTTGGAAATATAAAAATATAAAATATGCATAATTCCGAAAGTTATTTACTGGTATATAAAAATTAACCATGTGCACTAGTTTATATTAATTGGCATCAGAGCTTGGTAAAATAACTTATTACAACTTATTTAAAATAAAATCTATAAAATAAGATCCAGAAATTAAAATATAAACTTACAGGGGTCGGTAAAAAAATGACACGATTTATTTAAAATAAAAAATATAAAATAGATTCCAAGAACTAATTAGCCATTTTGAGAGCAAGTACGAATTGAAATTTTTGTGAGTATCATGTACATATTGCGTGCGTGCGTGTGTGTGTGTGTGTGTGTGTGTGTGTGTATAAAGATTAAAATATTCTACTCCACAATAGAGGAATATTCTAAATAATTAGAATGTCTTATTTTATATTAGAGGAAAATCTTTTAATTTTTATAATATAATATATATACCTGGCGCTTATTTTAGTAGAAAACATCCTATAGTTTAATCAGATATATTGAAATCTAGAATAAAATTTTGTTTTCGAGGAATAACGTAATTTGGAGTGCAACGTCGGGTTTTGAAATTTGGTATATTCTGTACATTTACGAAATTACACTATCATGTTTCGTTCAAAAGTTATAGCCACAAAATGAAAATATGGCCGATTTTTTAGGACTAATTTTACTCCTTAAACGCGTTTGGTTGCTGATGAAAAAAATATATATCATAAAATATTTTCAGTTTTTCTCTCAGCACATTAACGTCTTTCTAATATGATGTCAGAATGATCAAATTATTAAAAACTGCTTGTCAATTTAATTTAATATTATTATAGTAGTTTAATTACCTTTACAATATATAATATATAATATAGGGGAAACCGGGGCACCATGGGTCATCGATTGTTTAACATAATCTAGAATGTTTAAATTAATACTACTGATACAATACAACTGTTATTTCGTTGCCCTTTTTATCTAAGTAACAGATTAAATTCCATTATATCGAAAAATATCGTTCATTAATGGTTTTCATGGTACAATAGTAACTTTTTAACCGCATAAAAATGTTTTAATACTGTTTTTGTAGTAGCAGATGCATGTATGAAGATAAGGTGCAAGTTTTTGTGCATCTTTTCTCATCTTACTATGTTACAAGTAATAATCTAATATTTATTTTTTATTGTTTTCTATTAAATGTATAATTAAATGTATAATTGGGGTACCATGGGTTATACATTAAATATTCATGATAAAACGGGACAATACCGAAAATATATAACTAAAGAAAATATATAACTAAAAGTATTAAAAGGGCAGTTTATACTTTTAAGCAATTAATTTTATTTTATCGTAATAAATTTTTTATCTTATATTAATGATTATTTCTCATTTGTGTTTTCTTATAATTTTCTATTGTATTATTTAATAATTATTAATTGTAATTATATTTTATTGTATTAGTGATTATGCTAAGAAAATGTGTAAGTTAATTGAAAATACTTTTCAACTTTTGTCATCGATATTTCTTGCACAATTCTACAATTTTGTATGTGACTTATGGTATCCTGGATATGGAGCACTATGGGTAATTATTTCTTAAAAAATATATTTTTATTTTTTTCTTAAAAACTAATAAATATTTACAGAATATACTTATTTAATTTTAAAATATGCATTATGTTTTAATTAATAAAAAAAATGATACAAAAATTTTTACATTTAGATGTTCTTTTAAGAGTTTGAATTTTTGTGACTCATGGTGCCCCGGTCTCCCCTGTATGTAGGGTGAATGTACCGTTTGTCGCCACTGCACCTATTTTAGCCACCTTTGCTGTTTATTAGGTTCTTCTAGTTTTGGTTGGCTCTAGTACGCAGCAATCGTGACACATGCGCATCGCAATTATTTCTCTTGTTTAATAATGTGACAAGTAACCTCACGTTTCCTCTTTCATATTATAAAAAAATTATTTTTTACGGAAGACACAGTCATCTTGTAAAAAATGATAAGAATTCCCGAAACGTGATAAGTAGAGTAATTTATCAATAACTACATATGGCACGAATATAGCAGACAATACTAGTAGTCATCAAGTAATTAGTAGTCGGCCTTGTAATGATAGCAGGTACATAGGTGACCAAAATGGAATTTTTGCAACTATTTAACTTTTTCATTATACATTCGCTTTTTTCCTTAAAACTTTTTTGAATATTAAAAACTAAAACATTAAACAATGTATTTAAGTAAATAGTATCTCCTTTTGATATATTATTTAAAAAAAATTTTTTTAAAGTTATATAAATGCTTATAAGGTGGCCACTGATGATGCATTCACTTTACATATATATAATTTACATTGAATTATTTAAGCATTAAAGACCCAGCTTCAACCGGTATAGGCATTTAATTTCTAGTTCGTGGTTGTGTTCTCACATGTACAGTCTAAAATAAGATTTTTTTTGTTGATAAAAAAAATGTTTATCCCTTCTCTACGAACCCACCAAGTTTCATTTAAATCAGGAAGGGATATCTTGAGCCTTTCCATTTAGTTGAACATTCTTCGTAAAATGTCAAGGTTATCGAGTTTTTTTACATAGTATCATAAACAAAAATTTGATTATTACGTTCACGCACTTATATTCGTAATTCTATTGATACATTATTTGTTGTTGATTTTTATTGCAATTTTATTTTTTTTAAGAAATAGTGTTACAAAGGTTTATATTATAAAAATTATGTTGATGAGATATTCTTGTTAAATACTTGTACTTTAATTTAACATGATTATGTAAAAATTTATATGAACTTTTATAGCCGTTATTATAAGACGAAAATAGAGACCAATTGCTAATATATACAAATAAAAGATGTACAAATGTATATATAAGCTTACTAGACCCTATAAATCAGTATTAGTACACTATACATAACAGGCGCGCGCTATAGAGTTTTTAATATTATAATAATTGTAAGTGTCTTTCCAGGTCAATAACACAATTGAGTTATACAAGATGTAATAATTATGTAGAATTTCGAAATGTTTCGACTTCACTGAGTCCTCGTCAGCCGTAAATAACCCGTACAAAATAAAAAACAAATAAACCAAATAAATTTAATTTAAATTACGCCAACGCATTGTTAAAAATAAAAGTAAAAATAAATAAATTTAATTCAGGATTATGCCAACGCATTAATTGAGTATAAATTTTCAAAAAAGTCTCCTCTTTATTTACCAAGTCTATGGACAGTCATTTTAAATAGCGTTAAGTCTACTTATCAACGTGATGCCATCTGTGTATAATTGCTCTGATATTGTAATACAGTCAAATTGTTAAACCAGTACGATAATGATTTCTTATAATTCATTCTTCGTTTATCGGCGAGAAAGGGTAGTCCGTGTGTATAAGAAGGTGGTATTCAAGTCAAACCAGTGTTACCAGATCTGAGCCGCGCAACGCCACGCACACAAAAGCCGAGCGACGTACGTGTGCGCTCGGCGTTTCGGCTACCTTCGGGCGCAGTAGAAACTACTCCCTCTCGCTGTACGATTCTCGCTCGCCCAAGAGCGTCTCCGTTTCATTTTATCATATTTTATACGCTGATAGTGCTATATACATATACAATAAATAATTATATTATATATGTATATGTAATATTTATTACGAAAATCTATTATATTTTTTGTATATAACATTGTAGTATTAACATAAATGAATAAAAATATTTAATATGATATAAATAATTTTTTTCTTAATACAAGTAGCGTATTGTAAATCTTCTATGAATATGAAACGAATATGAAAAAACTTATAGAAAATTTTAAGTCATAATATTATATTCATAATGTTACATACAAAAAATATAATAAATTTTTTATTTGACCTGCGATTGAGAAGGTATACTTTTTCATGATATTCCGTTCTGAGATTGCTTATCGCCACATAGTTATCTTTGTTTATAAAGTATTTATTTAAAATACTTTATAATGCTTATTGAACAGGAGCATATATCCCTTTTAATGATGCGAGGGTGGGGTGATCGTAAGAGGTCTTACGCACATGTGACAGAACTTTTCAATCAAACTTTTAGGAATGAAGACAATGGTATCTAAATCGACTGTTATTCGTACTGTACAACGTTTTGAAGAAATGGGTTTTGTAAAAGACCGTAATAGACAAGGTAGACCAGCAATAGCGACAAATCCTGATAAAAGATTGAATGTTCTACTAGTCTTTTATCGAAGATCTGCATAATTCAATTTGCAAAGTTGCACAACAACACGACATCGATCCTATATCAGTTCATAAAATTCTAAAAAAGGAGAAATTTCATCCATATAAGATCCATCTGGCGTAGGAACTATGTGAAGATGGTTTTGATTGTCACATTGAATTTTGCGAAAGTATGATGTTAAATATCGATAGAAATCTTTTATTTGTAGTCAACATTATTTTTTCAGATGAAGCTACTTTTGAGCTAACCGGGAATGTAAATCGACATAATTACAGATATTGGAGCGATGAAAATCCTCATTGGATGTACGAGGCACATACTCAGAATCAGCAAAAAGTCAACGTATGGGCTGGAATTTTAAATGAAGCCATTATTGGGCCTTTCTTTATTGAAGGTAATTTAAACGCTGACAATTACTTAGCCATGCTTCAAGATGAAATAGTTCCGGCAATCCGAAATATCACTCGTCAAAACTTCAATGACATTTGGTTCCAGCAAGATGGGGCGCCATCTCACTACGGTTTACGAGTATGCCAATATCTGAATGAAGTTTTTCCGAATAGGTGGATAGGAAGAAGGGGTTACTGGTATTGAATAGCCAGCACGATTGCCTGATCTAAATCCACTCGACTATTTTTGTGGGGATATTTAAAGGGAAAAATTTATAATACAATACTAAACCTCGAAATGATTTACGTCAACAAATGACTTTCGTTCTCTGTAAAAATATAATTCAAGTAATATATCAAATTACATTACATAATGATTATGATCGTTTATGATCGAATGTTTCTTATAATAAGGAAGACATGCTTCGTTTTCAAGATACAATTCGTTTTTATAATCTATCTTGTCACTTGGGCTTTTGTTTTAACCTATTTCTACGGAAGTTCGTCATAATTGCATCACAATTTGATATGCTACGAACTTTATTGGAAAAGAAAGTGTGCCATTGATTGTGTCGCCGAAGTTTACGCAATTGTGAACAACCTTGCGCGCCTGCTCGAATGGGCAACCCGTCATACTGACCTGTATGGTGATGCAACACTCTATACATGTCAAAGATGATGACAAATCTTGTCGTAAAAGACTACAAAGCTATGTATGAAGACATGGAGCAAAACGACGCTTTACGCGAAATTATTTATAACTATATAGGCCACAATTACGAAAAGGTTATAAAGAGTCTTAAGCCAATATTAGAAGAGATAATTACCAAACATTTTCTCTCGATTTCTAATGATATAGTTAAACACTTTACTTATGAGGAGTTTTTTCTCGAACAAACATAAATTAAAATGTTAATGTCTATTGTCGTATATATGATTACGTCGAACATTTTGCAATTTATTTAAAAATTACTTAAAAAATAACCCAGTAAACCACAACATGTAACTTACAAGTAACACTACCCAAGTGTTAATCACCGATCGTCTTGAAATTTGGTCTACATATTCTTTAATGGAAAATATTTGATACGTATTTTTTTATATCGGCTAAAAAACATTTTAAGGGGGCTAAAAAAATGTTTTAACATTGTAAAAACTACTATCGCAACGTGTATATTGTGTCACCGTAAAAATTTTTTAATATATAAAACAAGAAACAAAAAACAAAAAAACACAAAAAATAACAAAACTAAAAAAAAATAAATAAAATTAAAAAAAAATGGGGTCTATAATAGCACTGCAACCTCCTCGCGGTAGACCCTGGAAACTACTATCACAGTAGGCTAACTGCAGGCAAAACAAAGAAGTGTATTTTAAAATAATTATTTATTCTAATTTTGAAAATCTGACTCCAAGTTCGTATTAAGCGACCCCAAAAACACCAGTATTCACATTCTTATGGAAATTAAACAATTTCTTGAAAATTCGTCAGCCATATTGGATACGACATTTTGAATTTTAAAATTCTGACTTCAGATTCGTAATCCCCGATACCAAAAACCCCCAGGTAATACATTTCAGCCAATTTTAAATGTATTTTTCAAACATCCAAGCAAGAAGCCCACGGTGACACAATATACACGTTGCGATAGTAGTTTTTACAATGTTAAAACATTTTTTTAGCCCCCTTAAAATGTTTTTTAGCCGATATAAAAAAATACGTATCAAATATTTTCCATTAAAGAATATGTAGACCAAATTTCAAGACGATCGGTGATTAACACTTGGGTAGTGTTACTTGTTAGATGTAGATGTAATATTATACAATTGCCAGGAATAATGTAATATGTAATATTATTTGTAATGATATATATAACTGGTACTGGTACGACTCTATGTCAGCAACTTTGAACATTTCTATTGGGTTGGAGGAAAAGTTCTGTAGTATTTTGTTAGCTCAAAATTATTTATACAATATCTTCATTAAAAATGGTCAAAATTTAAATTGAAAAAAAGGATTTTAAAGCTTGATTTGTAATTGTGAGTTTTGTAATTTTTATATATAAAGAACTACGAACTGAAAAGAACGGAAATTTTTCATTTTCTCGCATACGATATTATATTAAAAATATTTAGGGTGTCACACGTAAATTTAAATACAAGTTGTCTAATAATACAAATGTAAAAAAATTGAAAAATTTTATCTGTTTAGATTTCAGCGTCTATCTACCTTTGATCCCAGAAACTTACACAGTCCCATATATATATAAGCTTGATGAGTTGCATAAATCAGTCTTGTTCTTGACGTCTACATCTGATAAGATCGTTATATAATATCATAATTCTAGAAAATATTATTTCGCAAAAGGACCACTTTGGTTTAAAACATGTTTGCTGTTGTTTTTACTCTTGCACTTATAATAGTACATGTTGGGGCGGAAATACGTAAGTAAATGACAGATACTTAATATTAGTTTTTATCACCGCATATGCAAGATATCTTATATTGTTGAAAAGAGGATTGTTACGATTTCTTTCTCGACAATTTAAAAATTCGAACGAATAAAATATTTTTAAATTAAGTACTTTATCTTAACTTTTAAATGAAAGATTTTTAATAATTTTAATTTAAGATATAAACATTACGACAATAATTATTATGATGTATAATATATTAGTAATTCAAATTGTGTAACTAGTATATACATGTGTGTAGGATATGCGTTAGATATAAATAATAATGCGAAGGACATGTGTGTGAAAAAGGACTGCGGATGAAAAGAAACCATTTTCATCATAGTCCTTGGATAATTAATCAAAGTACAGTGGTATTAACTTCTACAGGAATTGCTTGTCGAACATTCATTTATGTATTTTATGGAATGGCATGTACAAATATATAAGAACGTTTTTATAGTAAATTTCCTCAATATAATTTATACTTGGCTTGCTATGAGTGCAGTCGTTTGTAACAGATTTATTAGTGTCGACAAATTAAAAAAAATACAGAGTATTTTCTAATACCTAAACTGTATAATAGAAATGTTAAATGAAAATTCTACGACGATATTTACAAATCTTTTACCTACTTATTTTATTATTAATTTATCATTCTTCATTTTTTCCTTCCATTCTTTTTTTTTCCTCGTTCTCTCTTAAATTATTAAGAAATGCTTTGTATATTAAATTTTTAATGATTATATTAATTTTATATTAACACGCTGTTTCATACTAACATCTTATGAAATTAAAATAATATTGCGTTGTAGATTGTACATTATTTTGAAACATATTTTACACATAATGTAAAAAAACAGGTGTAACATTGCACATAACGGCAATAGTAACACTGAAAATAGCCAATCAAATTTGAGAGAGAGAGCCTATGCACTCATTTACTGCGCATCCGTGTATGTTACACCTATCTTGTTACATCATGATTTTATCTTTTCGTTACTTATATTTATGTGACTGCATAGTAATTATTTAAAAAGGAAAATAATGTAAACTTTTTATAGCCTCCTACATTCACGTATGCGGCCGTAGAGACCCGAATCTTGATCAGTGTATTGTAAATAACATAGATAATTTGAAAGAAAGGCTCTGCGATGGAATTCCAGAATTGGGCATTCCATCAGGAAATCCGTATACTTTTGACGAACTACTCATTACGGATGGGCCTAATGCCAAAATTTATATTAGAGATGCAAAAATAATGGGAATGTGTGATTTTGCCCTAAAATCCTTTCACGCGGATATCGACAGACTCCACTTCGATGCTGAAATAGTATTCAAACGGATCGAAATAAACACAACTTATGATTTTAACTTACGTTTACTGGTGCCTATTACCTACAAGGGACCGATTTACATAACCTTTGGTATGTAAAGAGTTAATGTATTAAAATAAGACTAAAAGGAACTTTAATATTTAATATAATTTTTTAATATTTAAGTTAATTTTTCAATATTTAATTTAATATTTAATTTTTTCTATATCTTCATCGCAAATATCAAATTATGATTTGCAGATAACGTAGAAGCAAAAGCAGGTATAGATATAAATCTGACAACTAGAGACAGCAAAAGATATGTATATTTATCAAAGTTGAAGATCAATATTGATTTCAAAAATTATGACATTAAATATGATGTAGACAATTCGGATTTAGCACAATTCTATGAAATTATTAAGAATTTTGTAGACAACAATCCAGAAGAAATTATTAAAATTCTTAAACCAGTTATAGAACCGGAGATCTCAAGACGGATTATCTTGATTTCTAATAATATAGTAAAACAATTTACTTACGAGGAACTTTTCCCCGATAGAACATAAACCGTAAAAAATATTAAAATTGTCACGTTACTATATTGTGATCAGGGACGGAGATTTTTTACTTTGGATGTGGAGTACCTCATCCGAATGGAGGGGATTTCAAAATAACATAAATATTTTATCTCTTTGACTCTTTTGTTGTATGTGCAAAATATATTTCTATGCATATATACCATATAAGTCAAGTACTGTTTTTTATCAAATTACTCAAAATTTTTTAAAATTTGTAAAAATTAACATATTTTTTTAAACACCCCGAATTCTGGGTGTGGAATTCAATACTCACAGGAGCTCTGGATGTGAAAAGTTCCATATCGCCCATAAAGAAGTCTATGTTTATGATTCATTTCAAGAACAATTGCTTATTGCTTTTAATAGCGTAAAGGAATGTACGTATATAAATATATATATTCATATTAAAATATAATATGATTTATTTTAATATCTTTATACTAATAATAATTACATTGTATGATATACAAATATATTGTATATAAAAATGTTAAAAATTGGTGTAAATGTTACAACAATAAAATTGATGCAGTAACGTTCTTTTCAGTACCATAACAAAATCTCCCCTTTTTTTGGTTTTTCAGTCCGGTTGGTGCATGATACGTCCCTGGGTTGAAAACCCTTCCTCCCTCTTGAAAAGAATTCCTCGATACGCTCATGATCGTTAAACTTGTCATTTTGTGTATGTAATGTTTTTTTATGTAGACAGTTACCATGTTTGCATACTTGTTTAAAAAAAAGTGCGTTAGAAATCTCATAGACAGAAATAATCTTAATCAAACAATTTTATTAAAAAGTAAAACTTAGAATATTTTAATTTAATTTATTCTTCTGTTTTCTCTCTCTCTCTCTCCAATTCAATAGAAGAAACGAACTATAATTAATTAGCGTCAAAAAATCAACGTTATTTTTATTAAGCCATTAGTATAATATAATAATTTAACAAATAAGCTTGCTACAAATGACACTATACATTTATTTTTAATTATACTAGAACGTTTTCTGTTTGTATTTTTTAATAAATTTCTACATTTATAATCTGTTTAACGCGTTGTTCATCAATGTCATATTTGATGATAGAGACATGTCATTAAATAACTTATGCAACACTTCCTTGTACTTTGCAGCTAAGATAAAATCCATTATACACTTAATAGATGTAATATTAAATACAATAAAAAATTGACATGCCAAATATTTAAGGACGAAGTAAAAAATTTTTAAACAATATCTATAAAATTATCAAATGCAGAATATTTTTTGCATACCTCTAACAATTCCTATTCTAATTTTATGCGTTAGTATTTTTAATATTTTATATTGTTTGGTGTGTATTAAGAATATATTATATGTACTTTTTAACAAAATGAAAAAAGTTATGAAACTAATATAATACAAATTTTCCTATATTGTATTTGATAGTATCTAATATAAAAAGTTTGGTGATTTAAAACATGGATAAAAAATTATTTCAGTTAGAAGTAAATATATTTTTAGAAAATATTATAATTAAGATAAAATGAAAAAATTTTATACTAAAATTCGGTCAACGATCGAGCTAGTAAAAAGATATAAAAATAAGTCTTTAATTTTTAATAAAAACGTTTAATAAAAATCGACAATACGTTTCGTGACTACAGGTCCTTTTTCAGAAAGATTGAAATATTAAATATAATATATAAATAAAATCGCAGAGTCTATCTTAACATGGTTATAAATGTGATTGTGAATCAAACGGTGATGAAGAATCAAGACAGTATTGTTCAATGATTCGAAAAGCTATAAATTGTGAATAATTTTACGTACAGATATACAATATGCGTGTTAAATCCTTTTTTTGATATAAGAAGGCCATTATTATCTGTTTTTTCCAATCAGTTGATCATTGAATATTCATGTCAATCCGAAGTCGTGAATAATCCAAAGTTTATAACGTAAAAGTTCTTTTTTTGAAAAGGTTATATCAAAATCAAGGAACTCAATACAAGACCATTTTAACAAGGCAAAGATTCCTAATCTGACAATGAGATGTGGTCACAAAACGTACTGTAGATTTTTATTAAATATTTTTATTAAAAATTAAAGATTTGTTTTTTATCCTTTTATGAGCTCGATCATTGATCGAATTTTAGTATAGTTTGCTTTGCATAATACAAGTGAATTATTACTTTGAAAAAGATTTTTATTTTAACTGCAATCATATAGTTAAATATAAATATTGATCTTATTGAACTGTTTCCTATATATAAGTATAACCTTTATTTTTATCTCGGAAAGTATAATATACTAATTCCAGTAATATTTTGCAGAGATAGTACAGGATGTCCCAAAATTCACTATTTAAAGTACTATACCTATAGTCTGTAATTAGCTATATTAAATCCTTATTATTTAAAAAATTATTGCTTAAAATAAAAATTTATTAATAATCTTTTTATTAATTGTTTTCGAAAACTATCTTGCCATAGTATTTTGAATTGCAAATTTTGGGACACATTGCGTATGTAGACATATCCTTAAAACTATACTATGATATCCTAACCAGATTACAAATGAATTTTAATTAAATACTGATTCTTCGCAAAATGTCAAGGTAACCTCGATAAGAAAATCACAGACTAAGACGTTAAATTGATCATTGTTACAATGTAGAGATCAAATAATAATTGATTATGCTACTAACAATATTTATTATTTATCTGATGTAAATTTTGAGTTAACATTAATTTTTATTGTTATTTTTAAATAATGTACATAAAAATGATGTAGACTATGTCAATAAACTAACAATATTAGAAAACTAATTATCATTAGTAAATTCTAATTTTCGTAATCAAATGTTTATAATCATTTTCTATTTTAATAAAAATTTGGATAATTAATCTAAATTCATATTAAAATTATATATAGTTATACAAAATCTCTTTGTTTTTATTAAAATATTAAATAAACAAATTATATTTATAACAATTTCTACTCATCTCGAAAAGTGCCATAGTTATTAATATTCGAGTGTTATTGTAAGAGTTATTGCGTAACTACAAATAATAGTGTGCTATTTTAATTAATATTGTAAAACCCGTATGATATTCTTTGGAATAATATGTTTGAATTACCTTTCCTACATTTTGAATATTTAGTGTTTCGTATTTTTCATAATAATTGTGCGTAATTATTAATATGCGTAATAATTAAAGAGCTAAAATAATATTTTATAATTATTTAGTAATATAAGTTTATATGTATAACATTCAACTATTTTTACTAACTACAACTACTTACTAATTATCATGTACACATGTACGATTAAGTTTGCGTATCACAATAACCTTGAGAATTGCATACACTCTTCCTTTTATAGTACGTGATTCATTTTGTATCTGTTTGACTCGCATAGGAAGTTTTGTGAGTTTTATTCGTTCGATTGTTATTTTAGATCCTTGTTTTAGATGAATTCAGACAAGTTCACCTTCGTCATTGTGAATATTTTTTTAACCCAGAAAAGTCAGCTGCAGAAAGAATTTTGTGCGTTACATATGGCCAAGGAGTTGTCAGTAAGCGTATATAAAAAGTGGTACAAACGTCGATGTTGCGATCGACCGAGGTCAAATTGCCCTAAAGACATCGATGGAAACCTGCAGGTCCTGCTTGAAAACTCAGCTATAACGACGCAAGAATTCGCAGAAATGCTTGGGGAACCAGTCGTAACTGCAGATTATAAACCGCAGGCTTAGCGCGATTTGTGAAAAAACTTTTGCATAAATAAAACTTATACATAGATCTAGTAAAATACAGTACATGAAAGTTGTTTCAAAATAATATCTTACATTAAATTTTCTTAGATTAAAAAAGAAATACATATTTTCTTCTAAGGATTTAAATAAAATACAAAGGCTAAGCAAAGTGTCGTAATGATAAGGAAAATGTTATACGAATTTTAAAATTCAAACATTTACTTATTGTACAAATATTCTGTATATGCATTCTCTATGAATAACAAATCCTGATCTTTATATAGATTATATCAAGAATTTATTTAATAACGGCTGTTTATTATAATATTTATAATTAATTAGAGAATAAAAGAATAGTTTTCTTTTGCTAATCACTTCGTTGTGTGATCAATAAGACTTTCCACATAAAATAAAAGCAATTGTATTTAATTATTAATATTATTATATATACACATAAACGAAATTTTATGTACGGTACATATCATATATTATGTATCATTTACATTTTGTGAATAAAATTTTTTTCAACATATATTAGATTTATTTAGTCATAAAATATTTTTAAAATATTTAGAATGTAAAAATACTTGTTTACTTCAATTTGTTGTTAACATTTTATTTGGCATGAAAATTTGTTTATAGTCGGTAAAAAATAAATAGATTAGTCTTGACGCAAATCTTAGTAGTTCCAACACTTCATTATGATCTAAAAATAGATAAATTATTTACTCGTATAAAACTCGAAGAAAAAAATGGAATTTATTATTTGAATTCTCTTTAACTGATCGGATATAATTATGACTTCAAGAACTTTTGTAAAAAAAGTCATCTTTTGTGTTGCGTAATCAAACTACAAGAACATCAATCCTGTCAAAGTTTTTAATACTTCAAAAAATAATTCCATTACTTTAAGAAATGAAAAAATTATTACAGTTGAAGATGTATTAATATTTGTTTATCTCATCAATACGTTAAAAATAGAAAAATTACAAAAATTAAGAAAAATTATAATTAAATTAAATATGTAGCAATTTTATACTGACACAGATCTCTTATTTTAAAGAAAATTAATCAATTCATCCTTTTATTAATTTTTGTAATTTTATCTTACTACTGCACTGATTTTGCTATACTTTTTGAATTGTTTAAATGGGCACATTTTCAAAATTAATTTACAGACGCAACATTTACATAAGTATCATTTCATGTCCTGTACATATATCAAATATATTTTAATTTAATAAAATATTTATTTTATTTTATGAAAGAAAGTATTATTCTTTCGTTATTTATTTTTAAAATTGATTTAACTTTACTGGTGTAAACAGAAATGTGGTTGCAGATTTTAAATGAGTCATGGCTACAGAGCAAGAAAGAGACTGGTTAATAAGATACTGAACGAGGACGTGCGATATATATATATATAAGCTTCATCGTACGCGCGAATCAGTCTTAATACTCATTCGCTATACAGCTGTTTGGTTCGCTTCAAAGCATATACTTTCAGAAAGTGTTTCTTTATAAGATAAACTTTGAATTGAAATATGTTTATTATAATTTTTGCTTTTGCGCTTATAGCAACAAATTATGTTACAGCAGAAATACGTGAGTAAAAAAGAAATATACTTGTCTTTCTCACAAAAAACGCTTATAATTCTTTTCTTATTGTTCATAAACAAAATTATAAACATTTTTCATTGTAATTATCATAACTACGCGGAATGTATTAATAATCATTAAAATAAAACATTATATCTCAAGTTGGATCGTTGTGTAAAGAAGTTTGCTGTTACAGACATTACAATAATTAATTATTAGGTATAATGCAATAGCTCAACGAGGTAATGCAAACTACATGCCTAGCATTCGCCAGGTCGTGAACATGTAGTATTAAATAGCAATAACGTGAACGCGTATTAGAAAAAAAATACTTACGAAAAAGAGCTGTGTTCCAGTTTTTAAGCACTTAATTAAAATGACAGGTGTAGCTAATATCAACTTCGACAAGAATTTCTTGTCGAACATTTCATTACACATTTTACGATATGGCATATACATTTAGAAGAGAACGTCTTATGAAGAATTTTTGCAATGCGACAACATATTTCATAGACTTGACTTGTTGTGCAGTCACTTGTAATAGATTTATATTCTCAAAAGTGCAGAGTATCCTAATGCGAAAATAGTATAACAAAAATATTAAATAAAAATTCTGTAGCAATATTCAGAATCTTTTTATTATGCAGTACTTTATTATTAAATATAAAGTTCATGAATAAATATAAAATTGAATATAAAATTTAATTCGTCAATTATTATTTTACGTATGTTATGATTTAATTAAAAGTGTTACATTATATTATATCTTTCAAGATTTGATATTAACGCTGTTAAATTATCGTAATTTAAAATTACAAATTTTATTATAAAAGAATTGAATATTTCTTAAAAATTTTCACATTTTATCACACTTAATTTTATTTATATATATATCCTAATACTGATAATTTTATTCATAATTACAATTTAATAGAGATAATTTATATCTTTTACAGCCTCCTTCATTAATGTGTGTGGACGCAAAAATCCGAATCTTAATAAATGCATCTTAGACAACATTGATAATATAAAAGATAAGATTTGCGAAGGAATCCCGGAATTGGACATTCAGCCGAACGATCCATTCGTTATTGATAATTTAATCATTTCTGATACACCTAATTCTAAAATATCTCTTAAAAATACACAAGTGACGGGACTTTGTGATTTTGTCGTAAAATACCTTCAATCAGATCTCGAGAAACTTCACTTCGATTTTGAGCTTGTATTCAGACGAATTCAAATGAATGCCACGTATGATTTCGACATACGTTTACTGGTGCCTATTGTTCACAAGGGACCGGTTTACATCACTACAAGTACGTAAGATAACCGATATTGCATACTTAGAAAGGCAGAAAATAGAAAATGTCTGTTTCAACGTAACGATTCACAATTCGACTTTTTCGTCGTTACTATTAATCTGGATTTTGCAGATAACGTAGAAGCAAAGGTAAACATTGACATGAAAGTAGTAACTAGAAACGGCAAGAAATACGTGTATTTAGGAAAGATGAAGGTAAATCTTGACATCAAAGGATACACCGCTGAATATGGATTGGATAACTCAGAACTAAGCCGATTAAATGAAGTCATTAGCAATTTTATAGGCAACAATCAACAGGAGGTTATTAGTGTCTTCAAGCCGGCAATAGAAGAAACAATTGTCAAACGAGTTATTTTGCTTTCCAATAATATAGTTAAACACTTTACGTTGGAGGAGCTTTTCCCTGATCGAGAATAAATCGCATAATAAGTTTTTGAATTTCATTGTCACGCAATCATTTCGTCTATTTTGTGATTTACTTAACCCTTTCGTACTTCCGGATTTTCCAAAAGAAATGCGTTTCGTATGACGATTTTATAGGTTTTTAGGAGTGCTGATTCCAAATTTACTATTAAAATTCAAATTCAAAATGACGAATTTTGAGATGGCAGTCATGAAAAGCTGAAATATGATATATTCAAAATATGACTTTGGATTTTATTTTTTTAAATATATATCGTAGCATACACACACACACACGAGACTATTCAACCTAAAATATATTTATAACGGTAAAAGTTCTCTGAATGTAAATTTTGGATATTATACACACTTTGATTACATATATAAAATATTATAATATTTACATATATGTATATACCATAACAAAGTTGTGATCACATTTAAATAAGATTCTAAGTATTTTATGATTAGTATTTATTCTATTATTTTTTTACATAATCCACGGCATAGTATGTGCTTCACTATAAAAAAATTTTATTTTTTGTAAAATTTAGAGAAAACTATATTTTATTTAAAACGTTACATTTCAAAGTGCGCAATTTTTTGACATGTAGCTTGAATCTTCTTTTTTAAAACAAGTCAAAATAAAAAAGTCGAGAGGATTACTTATTTCAAAGTTATAATTTTTTTGTAGATGGAACATATATGTCCCAGAGGTACGAAATGGTTAAAGAATATTCGGAATTACAAAGTTTTAAACGTGTTAAATTAAAATTTTAAATACTTCTTGTATTAGTTTGAACATAATGTTTATAAGAATTTTATATCGCAATGTTTGATATAAGTGTTATAAAATTATTACAAAAAATGAGAATATGTAAACATAAAATTGCGATGATGTGCTTTTGTTATACGTATCTTTATATTTATATCTTTTATTATGTAACATCTATATATTCTAAATATATATTAAATGTCTCTTACACATATATATATATACTTTATATCTTATTTATCTGATTTCATGACTATTCATGTGTCATTAGATAACTCATAACTACAGCTATAAAAACTACACTTAAATTCTAAAGTGTCCTGCTTGAAATATAGTATGCAAGTGAACCTCCGTCTTACAGCGATTGATAGAAGGAAAAGATTTAAAGTTTTTTTACTTACAATTTAGATTTACTTACAATTTGGATTTAGCGGCTTAATAGTATCAATCATATAGATTGTACTATTATAATCGTCCAAAAATTTTTACTTCGGTTTCAAATGACCTGTTGCTGTAGTTGAGAGTTAACAACGTAAATATGTCTGTATATACTAAAAATACTAAAAAATTTATATCTTAAACAATAAATTACTTTAAGATAATATACACAGAATTAAATACTATATATGTTCGTTATAGTGTATTTTATAATGTTGGAGAAAACTGCTTTAAATTATTAAATATTGTTATATATATGTAATTGTTTTGATAAAAGAAATTTAAATAAAAAGAGGTCATGCAAATCACTTAATATATATAAATCTCAATTATACTTATGTTATATTTATTGTCAATTTTATGTTAATTATGGTACTGTAATGGGTGTGATTGAAATTAGTTGTATGTTGCAGTAACATAGTTCAACACTTTTTTGGGATCTGAATAAACGAAGCGTTTCCCGATGTATTTTTTGTTCACTCAAAATGAATTTGCCCGTCGAATTGACCTAATACGTCAGGTTTTTAAAAAAATTGAAGTTAAATGTGCCAAAATTGCGTTTTTGGTCATATTTACCATTTTTTTGTTTCTAAAATAAATTTTTTTTTTCAATTTCATTTACGCCACTTTAAAGTGCAAACGCCAATTTTGGCACATTTAACCTTAATTTTTTCGAAAACCTGACGTGTTAGGCCAATTCCATGGCCGGATTCATTTTCAGCAAAGAAAAATACATCGGAAAACGATTCGAAAACATTTATTCAGGTCCCAAAAAAAGATCTATTTCTTGTATAACTGTGTAATTTGCAACTAATGCATAATTTATGATTTCTGATAAATTATAAATTGTTTGACGTAGATTTTACATAATCAAAGAATTTACTTATCTGTATTCAATACAATTTGTTATTAATATAATATTTCGTTATTAATATTTGTTATTAATATTTTGGTTATTTGTTGATGCAATAACGTTATTACAAACACATTTACTAAATTAAATATGTTATTTAATATTTTTGTAATAAATTACAAATTAAATATCACAGTGCAAATCGCAAAATGGATTGACTGGTACTATTATTGTGAAGGATGCGTAATAATATTTAGAGGATAAACTTAATTGTGATTTTAATTTATAAAATATCACACAAGTTTTAAAAATATATGAGTTATTTTACGAATTAATTATAAATTTGGGAAATAAAATATAAAAAATGTAATAATGCTAATTATTTAATAAATACTGCAATCAAAAACTTTATTCAATGATTCATAATGCATTGAATTTATTGATATCGGTACGCTCATTAATTACAAGGCTAGTAGGTACTACAAGTCTGTAAGTTATAATCACAAAGATTTTACAAGTGACTGTTTCGTTCTTACCAAGCAAATTAGACCTTTCTTGCACAGTGTGCTGTTTACTGTGAGTCGATAATCGTTTTTTGTTTGCACTGACTCACATTCAAAGTTTTTAATTGCATCGAGTCAATAATGAAAAAATCGAAATTGAAACAAAAATTTTACTATACTATGCTCTATTGACAAATTTGTAGAAAAGCACTTGATTTTCAATCAAGAATTTTCCATATCTATTTCTAGGTGCTTGTTAATAACTTAGGTATTTTTTGCAATTAATGATAATGGTAATAAATTTAGAAATTACATATTCAAAAGATTTTATGATAAATTTGACAAAAACATTTTTCTATATTTTTAAAAAATTCGCTAATACTAAAAATATCTTATCTTATTTTTTCTCTTTAAAAATTTTCTGTTATTTAACGTTATTCCTTTCAAGAGCTAATGTTGCGCAAATACTCGACTAATTACTCAGATCATAAATCATTAACGTTTTCTGCAAAACGATTACAATTGAATTTTTAAATATTACCAAAATCGTTCCATGATTTTAGTTTAATTTTTTTATCTCCTATTTTCTATCAAAATTCTGGTTTAATTTTGATCAGACCATTTATATTTGTTATAAAATCTTAAAAACTTAATAAACTTAACAATGTAAAATTCAGTTGACTATGCAAGGAAGATTCAATATAGTGAAAAATAGCAATAAATTTTCTTAATTCGCTCTATTGCTTATTTTGCAATAGAGCTTCAAATTTAATTCATGTGTTTTCCAGCCCGCCCGATCATTTGAATCACCACCGATCGATTTATGCGCCAGGGAAAAGTTGGGCAAATGTAAATTGTTGAATAATACTGCTAGCAATATTCTGGAACGAGTCAGATAGTGCCTTTTCCACGAACGGTAAAAGCTCCTTCATGAAGAGTTCGAAATTGTTGTTGATAGCCGAATTGATGACATCTCCAAGGGCTTGTTCGCCACCAAACAAATTATCTAACTTTATCGTACCCTTGCCTACTGAGATTTTCAATTTGAAGTCCGTAATGTGCATCTTCTCTTCGCCGTCCTCGTCAAAGTATTTCGCAATTTGTATTTTGCAGGCGCCTAAAAAGTTAACCAAGATTTTATAAGATGAATAAGTCAAATAAGTCAAATGTACAAAATTATCGAATTATAATTTATATAATAGCAAATACCTATGCAATTCGAGAAATTGCCGTGAATCGGGCCAGATCCGCGAATCGGAAGTAATAATAACTTGCCGTCAATTCCATATATCCCTTCAACTTGAATATTCGGCAACTCCACATCCACCAAGACTATCAAAGTGTTGAAGTCAATTCTTGGAAAAAAGAAAGACAGTATCATACAATCAGGAAAACAATGAGAGAAATTTATTGTACGCTCATCATATCTTTCAATTTATGTTTGTAATTTCCATTTACATACAAATGAAATTATTAATTATCTTATGACAGAAATTCTTCAAAATGATGCAATTAGAATTTTTCATTTTATGTATCTCAACTAATCTCAGTTGATCTGAGTCTGATATAAAGACTATGGTTTACGTGAATTTCATCAAACTTTGTTGCAGCTATTGTTACTATTGTATCACTATATGCTGTGTTTTAACTTCGTAATTTTCTGCTATAATATAAAATTTTTAATAGAAACATAATTAAAACAAAATTACAATAAATTACATTTAATTGCTAGAAAATTATATTCTTATAAATTGGCATTATTGTCAAGATATTACAATAAGTAATAATTAGATATTGTAATTATATAAGAAGTAATAATTAGATATTGTAATTATTACAATGTAATACATAATACAAAGAGTCAGTATGAACAGTATGCATCCTATGGAATGTGGATGGATATCTTGATGGATACACGATATATTATCATTGAAATAGTGAATCTCTCTTTCACAGTTCTCACACATGGGAAATTACTACAATAACTGACAATTTCAATTCACAGTGTGGAGTCTTTCTTATTATTCACATTATTATAACGCTATTGTAAGTTTTGTCTCTTTCTATTTCTTTCTCAATGCTCGACATATTGTTTAACAAATGTCTTTTTAAATTTCGCATGCTATAAAGTAACGAGAAATACCACCGGTGATTACAGTTTCCGTCCGGTTTTCTAGTCCTTATAGATTATTTATCTTTTTTCTTTTCTTGCAATTTTCGAGAAGCAGGCATGTTGACGCTTTGTAGACACACTTCGAGTGTTCGTGTCACGGCCATCTATGCATAGAATACAAACAACACAGCATCCGTTCCTCAATTGCACATTACAAATTGCATAATTTTCTTTAAATGTAATGCGTCTTTTTAAATCAATTGATTCGTCTCATTATTCTGTGCGTGAAAGTATTGAAGTAAAATCTCATCGAAAATAAATATTTCATCAATAAAAATTTTTATCTCATATTAAAATATATTAGAAAAGAATATATGAAATCTTTCGTAAGTAGAGTTTTTATTTTAATATTTTTAGTATATCATGATTGTAGGAATTACATAAAAAAAATCATTAGTGCCTTATTCAAAAAATATTAATAAAACGTTAATTTCTTTTAAAAGGAGAATTATTTAAAATTTAAAAAAATCATTCATTTTTTAAATTTTAAATATTAATAAAATGCTAATTTCTTTTAAGAAACGTGTTCTATAAAAAATTCGTAGCATTATTATACACCATTCTTTTTTTTAAAGCTGTAGAATGTTTATTCTAAATATTTTTTTAAATACTTTACATTTGGGATATTGCTGTTTTGTCCGTACTTTATAAACTCATTTCTTTTCGATAATGAATTGCTAGACAATATACTGTATACGTCACAAGTGAATGACAGCATAAACCTCATGTGTGCACAATCACTTCTTTGTAATCTTATATAATGTGATTGGATTTACCGCCAAGCAAAGAGGGGCGGGAGGAGTGGGGGAGGGATGTAGGGAGGGGGATTAATATTATGAATGATTGGTAAACTAAAATTTTATGCAAAAGGATGTGACCATTATCTAATAATATTTTCGCAAGATCACTAATCGCATAATTGTGCAAAGATTCAAGACGCTTGTTCAAAAATAAAAACAAGCACGCTA
>NW_017257310.1:316645-402980 GCF_001594055.1 Mycetomoellerius zeteki
GAAAGACAAATTATGCTTTATTTAACAAATTAAATTAAATTAAGTCAAAACATCTAATTTGGTAAATAAAAACAAGTTATCGATATATACCCGATATTAAAAATTGCAAATATTGTGTAAGAATGTTAAGTTTAACTTTATATTAGAGGATTAGTGACAAGAAATACTTTTCAAACTTGCATATAAAAAATTTTTTAAGTATTTATACTGTTACAATTACTTCACAGACATATTACGGTGTCGCGTGATCGCATCTTCTAAAACTGATTTTTGCAAGCTGTCCTGTAATAAACAGTATTACATTTTTTATACTTACTTCGCTTTTTTAATTATAAAGTTGCTGGCACCTGTTGTCTCAATTTCAGATGCCTCTAGTTGTAAACTACTTGATGGAGTAAATGTTATTTTTTTTAGTATGAGAGGTTCCAACGATGGAATATTATATTCCGGTACACCTGTCTTAAGGTACGGCTTCAAATACTCTATACTCTCGCTAATACATGTCTCGTAATGCGGATCTTGCGTCTGGCAAATATGCAGGAACTCAGCTGCAATCATAGGAAGCCGTCATCAGAGTGATACAAATATAGTAACAAATATAGTAACCATAATAATTTTAAATTAAGAAGCGCCATAACAGTCAGAACGTTAAGATGTTGAACTATTGTAAATTCATTTAATTTAAAATTATTATGTTTAACATTAGCGGTCTTTCAAATATAGTAACATTGGAAATATTATATAATAAACAGTTGTTGCTATCAATCCTTAATTTTTTTACCGTTTGATTTCTATTTATAAATATATGATTTAATTTTTATAATGTAATATTCTTTTAATATAATTTATACGATCTTCAATTAAGAACGCATTTTATATTTATCATTCACTATTTAAATACATTTACATTAATGCAAAATAAATATAATTTATAAAGAAACATATATTCTGTTAAGTTGATTTATATTTTTTATGCAATATTTCTTGGCAATTTGAAGGACGTAAAAATAAGGTTAAAACTTCCCTAGTGGAAATCTCCTCATAGATAGTTCCAAAAATGCCCAGGACTCATATATGCCCATTTTAGAAGGGTATATATCCCATTCCAAATCTTCCCATCATGAGCAGATTTCCGCCAGGGTTATATGTACATATATCCAAAAATATTGAATTTAATAACGCATATGACTTTTCTCTCCACAAATAAAAGCTTCCACAAATGTTTCTTATACGAGAAGCTACTTTTTATCAAAATTAGCAATATTTTTATAAATATTTATTAAATAATAAATATTTCCGAACATCTTTATTTTATATGTAAATAAAATTGCCAAATGTGTCCTTTATTAAAAATAGTTTATTTTCCCTATGTACTTTTAAAAATAACAACTGATTAATTTCAACACTTTTTGTGAGATACTCTATATATTATACATATGTGCGCGAGCGCGCGCGTGTGTGTCTGTGTGTGTGTGTGTGTGTGTGTGATAATTCTTCAAATGTTTCTTGTCTAATAATTAATTTAGTATTCGCAAAATTGTATACACAAAACTATATTTATGTGTACCCTTTTCAAATAAATTCTAACAAAAATTACAGATCATCTGAAGTACTTAATCGTAATGTTGACAATATCAGCTTAAATTGTGCATATGAGTTTTTAACTGCAAACGTAATCAGAAATCTTAATTACGATGGTAATAACAGACATTAAATCGACTTTTGGCATTCAGCTCTCTCTCCATTTAATAACTTGCTTGTATAATAGTGTAATAGTACACTAGAGAAACAACATAAGTTTACCAAAAATAAATAAGCCATATAAAAATATATTTGAAAGAGATTTTTATTCCATTGATATTATTTGTTAGTACTTAGGGTCAATATTAAAAGCATAAATATTACTTTTTTGGGGGATTTTACCTGTACTATTTACTTACGTATATCTCGTGAAGTTATCACGCCGATCGTCGCCACGGCCAAGAAGATAGTAAATGTTGCCTTCGCTGATGCCATTTTTCACAAAAATGGAAAATGAGCAGACAGGAAGCTCAACGAAATTGCCTTCCGGCAATAAAGGCCTGGGTGCAAGATTCGACGACGGGGTTGCTGGACCAAGAACCCACGGCGGCAGATGGTTCGAGGATGGTCGGGCTGGAAGTGTATGATCCGACAATCCGACGTCTTATAACAATGACCATCTCTCCCTCTCTATATCACCCGCCATCCCCCACAAACAAAACGAAAGCCATTATTGTTACTTATATGATACCTGTCTTTATGCATTTGCAAAAAGAAAAGTACATGTACCGATTGTGAGAATGAATATGTACAGATGGGTGATTTGATTGTGGACATGCATATTATGGAGGCAATGATAGACTAATATATGCTTTTTTATTAAACGGTATCACGGATGTTGCTTCGGTTTCATATCTCATGGACTTCTACTTTTCTGAAAGCAAAGAGGAAATGACAAGGTCGTATGATATCTGATCGAATAGTTTCGGGAGACGTTCTACATAAATAATCATTTTCTCGTTATATTGCGATTATAATTTGAGGATCCATTAGTTTCTTTGAAAAACTTATTTTAAAAATAATTCTGATGTTAGTTTTTCTGTTTTTTTTTAAATTTTATTCCTATTGGCGTTTAAATTAAAAGATTAAATTCGTTCTTTCCAATTGTATCCAATATTTTATTATAATTTGTATATAGGAATATAGAGATAAGAGATGTACCATTCCTTGACAAATGTTTTATTCAGGACATGATCCTGAACAACATTCAAGGGGTTTTAGCCGTCGATCGAACTTTACGTAATGCTAATGCCGGCGGTACTGTAACTTTCAAGCATTATAAATCGAAAAATACTTAATGAAAAATAACTTTATTATAATGTTTTGAAAAGCTTTTGACACCAGCTATTAAATTCTGGCATCAAAAATAGGGTGTTCCATTTAAAAAAATCAATTGACCTTGACTTAACTTTGGCGACGCCACCCAAGGTAAAGCGGATGTGATCAGTGAATAGATCTGATTAAACCCTACAATCTTTGTCTAAAGCATTTTTCTCAAAAATGCATACTTTCCGAGATATTCAGCCGGCCCGGAACTTTCCGCGGGTACTGTATAATATAAGTATATAATAAAAGTACGTAAAATTCATTTTTATGTGAAAAGTATAAGTTTTTGATTCCAATCACTTTATAGAGAATATACACCTTTTATGTCCTTAAGGAGATCCTAAAGCGAAGCTCGAACTCCGACAAAGTCACTAGATGTCGCTGTTTTTCCATCGACATGTCTTTATATACTACCACACCAATATCTCACGCAACCTATGATACATTCGGTCGCATATTTGTGTCAATTTTCGTATAACAAATTCGTCGCAATAAAACGTCTAATTCTAAGAACTCGACGTTATTTATTCGTGCAAACTACGTGTTTGTGGATTAATATTTCATAAGTACAGGTTGCAAAACTTTTGTACCAAGCAAATGTCACGACTTAACAGCTTGAGACGCCATGTTACACTAAGAAATGGTAAAAAATATATCAATTTCGAAATGTGTCGTTCTCGGCATAAACTCCACCTCATAAACACGTATTAATGAGTATACTTTAATCGTGGAAAAGGATTTTTGAATCTGTAGAAGAGAAAAAAGTATTTGTTGTACAAAAATTATATGATTTAGTCAGTAATACAGACGGCTTTAGGATCCCCTTAAAATGTTGATTCTTTTTGTGTAAATGAAGATTTCATGTTTATTTAAGAAAAATTGAATTTCATAAAATTTTATGAAAAGTACATTAAATTTCATAAAGTTTTATGAAAAATACATTAAATTTTATGCACATGTAAACAAATATACTTTTCAGTTATAAATGTATTAAATTTAATGTAATGTCATGAAATTAAATTCAAATTGTGTAATTTAAAAGTACATTAAATTTCATAGAATTTTTAACAGTGTATGTATGAGGGATATATTTGTTTTTAAAAAAGTTTGTTACAATACTAAAAATGACCGATACGTTTATTATATTATCGCTTTTTTAACGAATTAATAAATTATAATTTCTATTATATAACTAGCGTAGCTTAGTATACTCCTTTCTTGAGTTAAGTTTGCATGTAATGTTGCATCTTGACAAAAGTTCGTTATATTTAATGTGCCGCAAATTGAGAAAGATTTTAAATGTTGGTTTAAAATATAATCACGGTCTAGTTGTAATTTCTTTTTAGAAAACATCTTTTAAGTGACCAATTAAGTAATAAAAGACAAATGTTCCAAGATATTGTCCGTATATGTATATTACGCAACGTGCAGACAAGAGACATTGCTATTTGACCATTAATGTGATTATGCATGCGTACCAAAGAAATACGTAGTGAAGAATGCATAATGAGTTTCACGAATCAATGGAAGTAGATATATATGAAAAGGATAGTTTTTCGCGGTTTTTCCTAAAGCTAAAAGATTATGTAAATGGCTACGTTTACACCGTGCATTTAGGCCGCAGCCTATACAATAGATGTTCTTGTTTATCTTATAGGTTAAACAAAAGCACCTATCGTATAGGTCGCGGAGTAAGCGCACGGTGTAAACGTAGCCAATAATAACACCCGAGAATCAAAGTTTACACACGTCAATAGTCATAACCATAAAATGAAGCCATATATACATAATATTTAAAGAAACTTATTGCAAAGAAAATATTAATTTTTGAAAGTTTTTAAACGCTCTTATAAAATAAATATCTTCTAACAAATCAAATAATTATTTTTATATTATAAAATTTCTTTATATATTTATATACGTATAATAAGAATATAAATATAAATAGATAAATATATATTATATGTTATACATAAATAATTAAAATTATAAAAATAGCTTCTGGAAGCCTCTCTAAGAAATGTTATAGACCAATTTAAATTTATATAAGATATGTACGATTAAATTCTAGTCATTCTTTTTTAACACATTTCTAATTCATAGATATGCATTTCGCACTTTATCATTTCAAAATTCTGGTTTTTATAAACTATGTTGAGACATTGAAACATAGTAAATGAAGTCTTGTAGGCGAGAATAATAACTTCCTGACGTTCGAGAATGATTGTTTACGTGCGCACGAATAACTAAGCTAGCTAGAATTAGAAAAAAAACGTCATAATTGGTAGTCATCCATCAAATCAAAGAAGTCATTGAAGTTATCAGAGCTGTGACATAGTGCTTATCAAATCTAAACACATACAAGATATTGATAAGTTATAATTATTCTTTTATCCATCACACAATAAGAAAAACAGTTTTTACTAGTTATAAAAATATTTTGTAGATTATTTTATTTTTAAAAATTAGATAACATTTTTCTACAAAGATACAAATTTATAATAAATATTTTAGTAAAATTAAATTTATTTGTTTAATTAAATTAAATTGTTTAATTAAATTAATTTGTTAATACTAAGCTGTTAATACTAAGCTCTCAGTTAAATAAACAAATAAATTAATAAAATCCGGGGGTTTACATTCCCTCAATTGTACTAATTTATAAAATATTTTGAAATAAGGCTTTTAATAAAACGCAATTATCATTTCCTACATAAATCAAATTTCTTTTTCCTGACTGAGATCTATTTTTTTTGCAGAATATTCTGATCTAGTGTACATTGGTGTAATAAGTTGGAATGAAACAGATATAGTTTATTTTGCTCCAACTTATTGTACATTAGTTCAGAATATTCTTCGAAAAAGAACACATCTTTGAGATTCTTCATTTCTATTTGAAATATGTCAATATGAAGTGTTTTCGCAGTTTCAATGTAGGTATGTCATTATTCGAAAATCAGTTGAAAACTCAATATGATCTCTGCGAGTAAATTTTACTTATAAATAGACTCGACTGACGTTATATGACTAAGAGCTCTCTGGTAATTTTACAATTCAAACCAAATAATAAAACATTTTCTGAAACAAGAACTTTTTATTATATATATTTTGAGAAATTATTTTTAGCAACAGCTGTCAATTATCACAGAGAATACGTGCATAACGCACAATCGTAATTTCCTGCTTCCATTGACTTAATAATTTCATACCACAAATGGGCAATTTTACCGCCCGCGAATCAGCGAAATAAATCCAGATACCGGGTTTCTTATGTCAGAGCAAGCGTCAATCACTGGTATTGCGATTTTAGTTTGATAATAGTGAAGACGCGCGCGAAACGTTGACATAGGAGTGTACGTATGTAGAGAGCAAGGTGCCTTCGATCTCGGCATCAAAATGTGTTCAGTGATGATCGGTTTCCTGTGAGAGAACGCAAAGTAATCATATTTATTATTGATATACATTTTATGAAATGTTAATCATATTTATTGTTGATATACGTTTTATGAAATGTTAATCATATTTATTGTTGATATACGTTTTATAAAATAATACATATTATTTACTTAGATATTAAAGTCGGAATAAAGTTCGCGATTTTTGCCCAGACTGTCGCTAATTTTTACTAACATTTAAAAAATAAGAATCTCTGCGCAAATGTGCGATAAATTAATATCTATATCTCTAGTTAACGTATCTATTTATATAAAATAATGTTTAATAATATTTTAAAATATATTAATTTTCTATATCAAGGAATACAAAATATAAATCCGCATTTTTTGTCGACACCCTTAAAATGATACTGCATAATATTATATTGTAAATCCAATTAATCGCGATCTTTGACGTAAATGTCTGAGCGTATAATTTGTTATAAAAAGAAATAAATTATTAATAATAACTATAATAATTAGCTTATTATATATTTATTACTCAGCACAAGAGAGGATAATGAATCTATTTGTTAGAATTCCTAGAAGAAAACGCGATTTAACTTGAAGAAATATAATTGATTGTATTGTATTATATACAATTTTCTTCTATGTCAGAATTATTATTTCGCTGTTATTATTTTCTCATTTGAAATCTCATACAGGTTTCTCAATCCTCAGTTCTATTGATATTTAAAATAATTTGCTATTCATATTTAAAACAATTATTGTACATAGGCTAGCATAGAATATTATATCATTTCTAGGTACAACAAATAATTACACTGGTATATATATGCGTGAGATGTTAGAGATACTTACTCATTATAAGTACATAAAGAGATGATAAATAAAAATGTATACACACACACATGATTTCTCTAATTATAAACACGATAGTTTTTTTTTTTCATTAAAACAGCTCATTCATTCATCTATTTAAGATATAACTCGTGTGCAAATATAACTGATAATTTAATTTCAAATACCATTTATTTTCCGATTATTCTACTTATTTCATTATTCATAATTTTGATTCTCATTTTCATGATCTCTTAAAGTTCCTTAGAGCTGACACTCATTTGTCACATCTTATTTTTTATACATTATTCTCACGTGTCTTATTTTTCATACATTATTCTCGCGTGTCAGTATCGATAATAGTCACACGTATAAAATTTAAATGACGCAATTTTGCAAAATAAATCGGAAAAATGAATTACCAAATTGCATTTTTACTTAAAATCCAATTTATTCCGCGTATTATAGCAGATGTAACGAATTCGCTATGAAGAAATGTCATAAACTCTGTAAACAATTTTTATAGAAATACATAATCAATATGTGCATTGAAATGATTTCTAAAATAATTAAAATTGTTCTATTCTCTATCTACTTGCATCATAAAATAAAACGGTAATGTAACAGAGGGATATATAAACTGAATAAAAACTATTACAAAATAAGGCAATAATTTATTTTAAAACGGAGATCAAATAAAAAGAATTGACTAAATAGTTAATTATTTTGATAAATATACTAATATGCTTATTTAATATATGTATATTAAGAGAAGAGAATGGATATTATATTATATCCACGTATATATATATATACATATAATTGTGTACAAAACTTACATCTTTATAATTATATAAGTATATTTTTAATATCTGTTATCCGTTGTCTAATTCTATATAAATTTGTAAATATGTATAAAACATTAAACAACAGTACACATCCGGATAATTTAAACATGCTATACGTCGTATTTATACGCTATTATTATTATTTAAAATGTTTCGAATCATTAATTTAACTTTTCTGAGGTCATTAATGGAATAAAAATGAAATAAATAATGAACAATAAAAGCAAAAAAAGTTTGGTACAATTTATCCACGGTTAACATCTGCTCTAAATTATATAACTTGTGTAACATTTATTACTGTGATTGTAATCTTATTAGTCTAAAATTCATTAACATTTTTTACGAATATCTTGACTATTATGCTTCGGATAACAAAATAAATAATAAGATTCAATATTTTCGAAGAATATTCGTTCGATTTGCGTGCGTGCGTGCGTGCGTGCGTGTGTGTGTGTGTGTGTGTGTGTGTGTGTGTGTGTGTGTGTGTGTGTGTGTGTATGTGATACGAATTTATATAAAATACCCTGTATCGTATATGCCACACAATTATTTAACTTTGGAGATGTAGATTGTTCCTTGGGCAATTTATACAAGATTTAGAAAGCCATTAATTGTTACGTACAAACTTTTTCTCGACGCACACAAATACCGATTAAAAATAATCAATATTTATGTCATCCATGATTTCCGTCCATGATTTGTACACTTTATAACAGTTTCTTGATTGTATAAAAATTCTCTTTTTTCCGTGTCAAGACCCACGTTCAAAGGTGCATCAATGACACAATTGGGCTTTCCTCTCGATAATTATCAGACGACTGTTTAATCAGTAATCCAGGCGTCGTACGGCACTTGAGCAAACAAATTTTCCACGAAACTCGACATCACTTGTACTAGCTTCCTCCTTAGATCGGGTTTCATTTCCTTTAATAGCTCTTGACTGTTGGTATTGATAAAAAGATTGAGTGCTGCCACTAAAAAGAAAGTAATATTAGAATATGTTTCAAGATTAAAAAAAATTAATATTAGATTTCAAATGCATTTTTTAAATGAATTAATGAAAAAATATCCATTCTATAGCGTTTATTAGACACATATTTAACTCTTTTTTTAAAATTAATTTATATTGATTTAATTTTTTGATTCAATTTTTAAATAAATTTTTTATTTATCCTGAAGTATATTATTATTTTGTTGTAATATTATTGCATTGTTAAGATTATAATTTTATTCTTTTTGAAAGCATGAAATAGGAAAGAAACAATCTAAAAGTTATTATACAGAAATTAGAACTTACGTAATATGCTATTAGTGTTGAGCACGTTTTCGACTCCCATTCTGATATCCCTTACGCTGAAATCCATTTTCAGTTGCTGCAATCTGAGGTAACGACGGCCTTCATATAAAAATGGTTTCGCTCTAATAAAGACCTTGGCCCTGACATCCTCTAGAAAAATAAATGAAAAACTTAAAATTATGTAAAAAATCATAATGAATAAAATAAAAAGTATCGTTGAACTCTAATAAATTTGCATAAATTACGTTGTGCTTTTCGTAATAATCATAATTAATTGTAAATTATTTAAACCCTCGTTTTCGTTATTTAAAAACTATTCGAGATATCAAAAAACGTTTTATACAAAAGTTCTATAATAAAATGACTTCTATTTACACAGTTGGAAAAAATGTGTTAAATTTAATATAAATTGCATGTCCCAAACGGTCCACCGTTTACCGGTTTACCGGTCTTACCGTATTCGCCCCAATAGTCTCCAGCACCGCTAGCTTGTACTAAGATTAAAGTTCCACTAGACCGATATCTCGCGGCTGCTCTAATTCTGGGAATGCTAAAGGCTAGTTGTAATTGCACTTCATCGTCAGTCAGTCTCGTCCTCAGGCCGGTTATTCGCAGGGCAGAGACTCCTCTCGCAGTGATATTTTTAAATTGCGCCCTGTAACCATTTGGGCCACCGCCAAGCGCGATATGCAACTCGTCCAGAATAATTGGTTCCACGTCATGATAACCCAGTTGCGGTAAACCTGCAATGCAATTGCAACGTAGTTAAAACGTTGTAATGTGCGGCTTCACTACAAATGACACAAATTCTCTCAGTGCACAGTGTAATACATCTTGTGTAGTTTCTATGAAAATATTTAATTTTTTTAGAATTTGTTTGACTCCTGAATGTGTCGATTAAATTCGAAAATAGCGTAATGATACTTTTAAAATTGATTCTATTTGAATTTTTGAAAATTAGATTATGATATCAACCTTATTTGTAATTCTTCTGAAAAGTTTATTACACTCAAAAATGAATTGGATAATTTTCCACCCGCTACATGCGCTGACAGCTTGAAGAAAGCTATATTGCTTCAGGTGTGCCGAAGTTATATCGCACAATGCAAGTGGAATGTAGGACACTGGGTGACCATTCGAATACACCGTTATAACGTGTTGTGATCGTTAACAAAAACCACGTGATTACAGAACCGGTTTATTCAGACTTTCAACTTTCAGTTTATTTACAAATTATATAGGTTATTATTATAAAATATCGTATATTTATCTAACAAAATTCCCCTGACAGGAAACAAAAATACAATTACAATTATAACGTATTCTTCAAAGTTACTATTTTTATATTAATTATAAAACAATAAATTAATAATAAATTTTATCATAATTTAATAATTTTATATATTTAATTAATTATATAATTAATTATATATTTTATTTGCGTTTAATACAAATTTTTTAATCTTAACTAGAAGTAGATATATTTATTATAGCAAAACAGAGAATAACATATTATAATTCTCATTGTAGTTAATAAAAAATATTGATAAATGCCATTCTTGTATATTTAAAATTTAGCTTGATTTACTAAAGAGATTAATTTTTTCGTAACGAGAAGTCAAAAATATTATAGTTGCTTTTATTCAAAGTAATTATTTCAAATAATAAAAAATGATAAAAATAATAAAAAGTTATTTGTTTAGTTCATTGAGCTTTTTAACTATATTTTATCAAATATTACACGTTATAATAATAACGAGTTTGCTAAAATTAGTAACATTCCTGACAGCGCAAAGTGAAGAAGTTAAGAACAGAGAAATGCTCAAGCAATATTCTTCGACGAACCGCAAATTCCTATCATCTGCTGCAACTTTACTTGACGCGGTAAGAAACGGCAGGTCGAACTGTACTTTAATTTTTTCAAAGTTCTTCGAAGCATTACCAGTCATTAATCATAATAAACACAAATATCATTAAACCGAAATAAAATTAATTAAAAGATTTTGTATAACTTCCATACATATTTAAAAAATCTTATTTTTTTGTTCAAATTAGATAAGATCTTTTAACATATGAAATACATTATTATTAAAAACCTGAACGGTTTAGAAATCGGTCCACTCATCTGATAATATGTGTTGTCTCATAGAAATTTATCAAAAGTCACATAAGAAATATCAAGTTTAAGACCAATACATATAGATATTAATTGTTTTAAATTTGCAACATCTCACCTTGACGGAAGTGGTCGACAAGTGTATTGGCTGTTCTAGCGAGGCAGATCTCTAGTTTTTGATCGTTTCTGGAGCAAGGCTCTAGAAACTCTAGGCCTCTATATCTTCCGATGGCCTGAGCGCCGATCAGCAGCGAGCATGCGTAGCACAGTAGTACGGTATTCCTCATGTCTAGCAAATGGCTTTATTTCTTCTTTCCTTTCTTCGTTATGATCAACCGGTACCTACCGAGGCACTCTACAGAACGATCAGGTTCTCGACGAGAAATGATCGACTGGCAGGGATGCGCCAGGCCTTATAGACCTTGACATTGCCCCCGCTATACTCAAAGACGAAGAAGAAGAAAAGGATTGGACCTTAAGAGGGATATCGAGTCAGTGCGTACTCTTTTTGGTGTTTTTTTAATTTGAACAATGTACAGGTGCAAAACAAATGGCATAATAATAAGAATGCGGGTATATTATACAGAGTGGCGTAGAGCCACAGTTTTTAAATGTTCAAAATTATGTTGACGAAGAAAAAGAAATAAAATATTTTTCTATAATTTCTTATTATTTTATTAACCATATTTGGGTTTCTGATTAAATCATGATGTATATTTTTGTTTAAATAAATTTCAATTAAATCTGTTTTTAATAGCGTAGGTTAAGCTATTGTCATTACAGATTTCGCCGATCAACTTTCCTAGGTGAAAGAAGCGATAGAAGTAGCGTGAATTTCATGGAAGGTTCTTATAACTTTTACCAATGTTAATTTTAAATTAACCGCAGTAAACTATGCACTGTAAGAGTCCTCTAATAAGTGGCCCTGAAGCCGATGAAGGAGACCAAGAAACCATTGATTAATTTATGCGCTTACTTTCCCAATAATTGCCGACGTTTGTTTATAATTTTCTTCTTTTATCTGGTAATTTTAAAGTGGTACACGCTTAATGATTGGAAAGAGCATAGAAAAAGCGATTTTCTCCGCTTCTAATAATTAGCAAATGGGTTAGAAACAAAGTACAAAATATTACGTGCATTATAAATATTCATAATATATTGAATATCTATTGATGCAACTGATTAGACTGTTAAATTGCGTAATTTAAATATGTAAACGCATCGAAAATTTGGAAGTATGGTTAAATGGTAACGATTGAACGTGAGACGCAACATCGCCGATAAAAATGGGTGATGAGTACGAGAAAAAGAAAGCATTCGATAGACGTCAGAGTGGACGTCATGGAACAGTCAAAAGGAGAGTAGGAGAATGTTAAGCCCCGTTAATCGCCTTGGTCACGTTCGTTTTAAGTCACGTTTCCGACTTGCTCACGCAAATGTTCGCGGAAGATCGTCGCCGGTCGCCGATCGTACTTCCTGCCTTTAAACGTGAGGAAAAAATAAAATTGAAGGACTGAGATGTAGATTAACTTCAGGAGAGCGAATCTTACAGCGAGTAATGACTTACAAATTTCATACTTTTATATAGATATTTTATATTTTTACGAAGTTTTATAAAACTTCTTAGAATTCGGTTTATCCGGAATCCTACTTATTTGTTTAAATGATAGACATGCAAAGTCCCAAAAAGTCACAATCCTAAAAATTGAGAAGTGTAATAATATCCCGAAAAGTCACAATCCCGAAATTTAAGAAGATACCAGTGACAGTACCCAAAAAATTATAATCCTGAAATTTTAGAAATGCGACAATGTCCCTAAAAGTCATATTATTATGGCTCGGGATATATTGTCCCATTTCTAAGATTTCAGGATTATGAATTTTTAAGACATTGTCACGCTTTTTAAATTTCAGGATTATGACTATTCGGGATATTGTTGTAGTTTTCAATTTTTAGGACATTTTTTTCGAGACTTTGTATGTCCTCCGTTTGAATAACAATATAAATGATGTGACAAACCGATTTCAATAACACAAGCATTCAGAAATTTGCAGTCTATTACGATATGATTTCTAAAATCTGACAGTATATTTTAACTCACACAGCTTCTTCTTATTCTATTAGTTTTTATCGGTTAATGTCATTTTTCAGTGAAGACTATTTGTTGTACGCCATTGCTGTTACATTTTTATAAGTTATGCACGATACGATTTCTAAAATCTGACAATATATTTTACACAATTTCTTTTTATTCTTTAAATCATCAGTACTTTCTAAATATAACATAAATTAAAATTATTTCAAGGATTCTTTCAGAAACGTATCTTTCAGATCTTTATTTAAGATCTCTCTGTTGCATATGATAAGTAGGTAGAAAAGGAAGGTCATGCATACTTCAGTTAAGTTTCCACACTGCTGCAGTCAGACCGTTTATTTATTCATGCACAACGTATGTATGCGCATTCCGCAGTTTTCTTTTATAAATATCGCAAATTTTGCTTTAAGAGATTTTAAGAGAAGCATTTATTGAAAATATTAAAATGATCGGTTGAATGACACGGAAAACATATGATACACAAATTTGGCCCGCTGATCAAAATTAACATTATCTGACAATGATCTAACGACATTTTTCGGTTCAATGCTTCGTAACGTTTCCATGTGTTCTGTAAAAACATATGTTTAAAGACCGCAGTATCCTCAAGGCGAGCAACTATTGAGACATAAAAAACTATTCTGGGTACCTATCATCAGGGTTGGGCGTTGGGCATATAAAGAGGTTGTAAGGGCATGAAACACATGTATTAATAATTACACTTTAAACAAACTACATATATATGAAAATTGTGTTCATAACATTCTGTTTTTATTGAGAAATACATTTTTATAGATTATTTATTTTATTTGTTATTAGTTTTATATATATTGTTAAAAACAAAAATTTTAAAAATAATAATAAAAATCTGAATTTTTTAATACAAAAATATTTTAAGTACTAAAAATAACTTATGCAAAGTTTCGTTGAGATTCACCAATTAGTTTATAACAAATAAATATTTTGTTTATTTGCTGAACAACTAATGTCTGCATCTCAATGTAATTTTACATAAATATTTATAAAATACTTATATAAAAAAATTGAAATTTTTATCATTATTTTATAATACATTTTCATATATTTCTATCAGAGTATAAATTTAAAAAGTATTACTTTTTATTGAAATAACTTTTGATCCAGATGGTAAATTGTCTCTAATTTTTTTATATTACTTTTAAATGCAATTTAGAATAATCTGTAATTTTTTCAAGTAATTCTTGAATATATTACATTTGCCTTACAATCTCCTTAAACATAACGTATTTTATACATGGTTTTTTTATACGTATATACCGTATGTTAGACGTATTATATGTACGTTTTATACGTATTATACGTATTATACGTATTATACGTAAGAAACTACTCGCAGCTCTAAATTGCCCAACCCTGCCTATCATGGAAGGGATAATGTAGGAATGAATTCTGATCAGAATTATTCCGTTTTCCCTAGAAAACACAATAAAAATCTAAGGAATAATTGAATAATTCCGGTCGGAATTCATTCTGACTTGTTCCATAGATGCCCTGTTCTGTCACCAAAATGTTTATTTTCGTAACAGCCGACAGAAGATGTGTGCCTATTTTCATCAAGATACATAAATTAATTTTGATCTTAGTTCAACTTTTTTTTACTCTTCATCTTTTTCTAGTTTCAAGAATTATAAAAGGATAAGCTACGTTTACCGTGCGCTTAATCCGCGACCTATACGATAGGTGTCTTTACAGAATAAACAAGGACATCTATTGTATAGGCCACGGCCTAAATGCATGGTGTAAACGTAGCTGAATAAATTGAACTAAGATTAAAGTTAATCTACAATACATTGGTGAAAACGGTCAGTAATCATATATGACAGCATGCACAATATATTGAATTAATAAGATGTACAGTCTTAGCCAACAAACAAAAGTATGAAACATCTTGAATTTGTTACATTTTCTTAGAAAAAGCGATAATAAAAAGTAAAGGACTAGTAAAATATTTATAAAAATATTATAAAAATTGTTATAAGAATAAATATTAATTTCAATAAAACTACTTTTTAATTTATTTTTTGTTAGACATAGAATATTTATATCAATTTGTGAAAGTGCTTTATATTGTGGCTATGAAACTAAGACTTTATATTAATTCAGATTGAATGGCTACATAAATTATATTCGGTAATAATGCGACCTAACAATACAAAGGTGTATATGTATATCGTAAAAAAAGAGAATATATTTACTTAACGTAGTATGCCACACGTATATCTTATGTGTTAATGTACGAAGTTTCTATACACACTATGATAAAAATTATTATGTAAACGTAACAAGAGTTGCAGAATTTATTCTATAAATTTCGCCCTCTCGTAATGATTTAACGGATAGCTTACAAACTAACAGACACACTTCTTACATTCACTTATTTTCTAATTAATAGATTTACTTTAAAAATTCAAGCGTAATGTATCTCAACGTTATAATCAATTTAATTTATAAACGGCTTTGATTTGAAAATTTGTTCGAAGGGAAAATTACGGAAAGAATTATCGAAAATCTCTGTGAAAGCAGTCGAAACGAGTTCGTTGATTAGGCCCCTCGTTAGGACGAAACCCGGCTGCCACGTATGATTAATTATTTTATCGAGGATATTCTCAAGGAATCGTTTGCCAAATAGAAGATTTGAAATGTGAAGCTTCAAATCTTTGATAGATTGGACATCCATTTGAGCTCTCAATTTTTGTCCCGGCAATTTTGTCACTGTGGTCATTTGTATTAGATCATCTGTAACGGAAAAATTATAAAATTATAAATGAACAGTTTTAATATTTCTGTTTTTTTTTTACTTCAGTTATATTTTATCATAACATTAATAATAAAAATATTATATTTCTTTATATTGATGATCACTGGAATAGATTTCATAATCAAATGCAAATTTGCACTTACACAAAGTGAGTGAGAATTTTCCTCTATTATTTATAGTAGAGCTGAAGAATGCGCTTTTAAACTCATAATCACCAGTCAACTTTTTTTCTGGAAAACTTTGCGTGTACACAATCTAATTGATGAAATGCTTTGTTTAGTTATAATTTTATTTTGTCTCATTATTTTGATTCTACTTTTCTCATTAAATAACATAAATTCAATGTATTCAGAAAATAATTATAATCATGCCATCAATTTTTAATATATTTTTTTATCTTAAATATGAAATACTATAAGATAACTAAATATGAAGTCGCTAATAATATATATGAGGCAAAGCAAAATGTTATAAGTGTTATTTTTTAATTTTTCAGGAAAAAGAAAAAACTTATTTTCTTGAAAACCATCACTTCAAAATGTCTATAAAAAAATTATTGTAATAACTAAAGAAATGATATAAACAAAATCAGTCTCTGAAAAAAATTTTAATTAAATATAATTCTTAAAATTTGTGTTAGTTGTTAAAATTTCAAACATTCAAGTTGTAAGTCCAAATAAAATACAAGTTAAAATGGTATAAAGTAAAATAAAAATGTAAGTCAAAATGTTATAAATTTAATTAAAATTATAAGTTAAAATGTTGTAAATCCAATTGCACAACGGACTTACAAAGGAGTTCATGCATTTCAGGCGAGGAGTACGCAGGGATCATTGGGTTCATTTTTTTTCTTACTCAATTTTATTTACTAAATTCAAAAGTAGTGATTAAAATTGTTCTAGAGTATTCGGGAAATATTTTTTTTTCTTAAACAGGAGAAAACAACAATTAATTTTATCATTTTGTTCATAACCATATCTGTGAATTTCTCTTTGTATAAAACTCTTTGTATAAAACTCATCTCTTTGTTAAAATAAATTATTATTAAAGTCATGATTTTTATTTGCGCTGTACAGGATAGTCTATTTTCAACCAATACAATCAATTTTCTTCTAAATGAATAATAAAATGTGATGAAAGTGGAATTGTTTCGAAGAGGACATATTTTGGCCATATTACTTTTTCTTCTAGATGGAGGCGTCAAAAAAATATGAAGGTCACCTCCACTTTTTTAAATAGAATTATATTATTTTTTTTACATAGTGTGATTCCTCTAATTATTCTACATATAAAAGTATTATAGTAGAGATAAAAAACTATTATTTTATAGTAAATAAAATTGAGTAAGAAAAAAAGATAAACACCCAACGATCCCTGCGTGCTCTCCAAATTACCTAAAATGCGTGAATTCCTTATGAGTTGTACTATCAATTCTTCTCCGCTTGTAGCAGCGATTTCCATGACAAATATTAGTGTGTAATAAAACATAGTACAATACTTACAATCCATTCATACAATAAAATGCATTTTCATAATTTTGGCACTTACAACGTTTTGCCATAACACGTCTTGTATGTACAAAATAAACAACAAATTCTCCGATGGCATAGAATTATATGTTATTCCAATTGAAGATATAACGTATAATTTTTAATTATATTGATGGACAGTGTATGTACCTTATAATTATTTAAGTCGGAAACAAATTTTGTTACTTTACTCAGGGACCATCCGGTCTCGGTGACATTTCGAAGAGTTAAAGTAAAACCAAAGTGCGGTACTCCTCTTGTGGCTGTTACCTCTCTGGCAAAAAAGGGATCAAATGGGAGGACATTGTATTTCGATAAACCGGTTTTGAAATAAGGTCGAATTGCATTCAATCCTTCTCTTACGCAGACGTCAAAACCTGATACGTTGGGGTGACAGTTCTTAAAGTTGTCCTCTAAAAACATATAATTGACAATTTATCATAAATACACATTGAAAAGAAATTCTGTAAGAATTGATATAATATCAAGAGACACGGTAGCGCCAAGTATACGCGCCTGTACTGGGCGCAGGAGACACTACAGTGTATCTTTACCCGACCCATCTAGTTGACCGGAAACACTATGTTCATATCTAAAAAACAGCTAGATGGACGAAATTTTTAGTAGGCTCAATCGACAGCACGAGATCCCATTATGTAATGAAAGTGTCGTTATTTTTTTTCTCCGATGAATATTATGGGAAATATTTCAATTTTTCTGTAAAAATGGGGTAAATTAAGATTAAGAAATTCATCAAAGTCTTCGTGGATCATGGTATCCGCGGACACCACGATTTGATTATAAATCGACAATTAATGCTCGAATACGCTCACACACACTCTCAAGTACCCTCCACCAATACTCACCAACACCTACGCTATTCATCCGAACCTCTCCCACCCCCCTCCCACCCACTACAGAGACTTTAATAACTTAGTTTGACGTGACTTCAGCAATGAACACGTCCGTATTGATAAAGACTCAAGTTGAAACGCTTGCAATTAATTTCATTGTAGTTTACTTTGTTGGGTAACTACATTTTTATTGTTTACGAATTATATCTTATCGTCTTATGAATATATAATTTACGCACTAACAATCGCGGAGACTCATACAGACATTTTTTACATTGGATTGATACAATATATTAAAGCTAACATCCTTTTTCAATATATTTTATTACAAATGAAACAAAGTAGGATGTCACATACAATTTAAAATTCAAATTGATGCTTATTATTACAGCATCATTATTAATTGATGATCCATTTAATTTTGTGTTATTAATATTACTTTTTTGTCGTTGACTTATGATTGCGTTCCAAGTCCAGTATATCAACACGCAGTTTAGTGTAACTGAAAGATGTATTTAAAATTTATTATATTTAACCATAGGAAATACTAATAGGTACTTAAATCTAGTCTCGACCGTATTTGACACTTCTTTACTTATTCGAGTTATTCACATAACGTAGTTTAACTTATTACAATTTAAATTACTTATAATATTTATTTGTAATATTACAAAGAGCTGAATTAAATTAGCGGTGTGTGATACTTAAACATTATTATAAGAACATGTTTTAACATTGAATGTTAATATATTCGTATTAACATTGAATGCACACACGTAATCGCATATAATGTAACTTTCACTTCCAGGTATTTCTGTTTTGATAGCACTATACGTTCCTTGAGAACATCTCACTTGTGTATTTCGCATTCTATTACAAAATAGGATATTACGTTACGTATCAACAAATAAACGACATATCAGTTTTTTAGCTGGAAGGCGCAATTTAGCATACTTTTCCATATTTTGCATATTTTACATGTAATTTTAAATGTTAGCTAAGAGTTATATTACATTTTATATATTTTATATTTATTTTTAATATATTGGAACACAATAATGTAGTTTTTTCTTGGTTTATAGCAATTTATAAGAGAAAGAAGTAATTTCCTCTTCTCGTTCTCTTCTTTAAAAACTTAAAAGTATATTGAAAAACTTTTATAATTTAGCTTATTTCTATTTCTATATATACATTCATTTTTTAAAGATTTATATTACACTGTAAAGAGCCAAAATTTGAATTTGATATACGTATGCAAATATTATTATATTTTAGTATAAGATTGTTGTAATATAAAACTTGTAGGACTTGCTTCTAATTAAATCTTTCGCTTAAATTGGCCATAAAATTCTCCATGACATTCTTTATAATGAATAAATGATCTATACAATTGTATCTCTAAAATTCGTGTATAGTCAGTTACTAAAAGGTTGCAACACTTTTTTTTTCGATGGGTTTTGGAATACATAGATCATTTATTCATTATAAAGAATGTCATGGAAAATTTTTTACCTTTTAGTAACCGACTGTATAATTGAAATGTATAATGAAGTAAGCATATAACTAAAAAATTAATTCATCATAAGAATACAGCAGCAATAAAATTTGATGATTTCGATTTTCACTTTACATATTTTTCAATAAACGCTAACTTAGATAATTCCAATGATGTAATTAATCTTTAATGCTTTAATTTAAATTTAGAAAATAACATTTTATATAAATCTTTTCGCCCACAGCAGTATCTTCTGATACTGCTTTAAGAAATCAATTATGTAATTCTTAAAATATGTTCAGGCGCTCACGCGGTGTAAATGTTATTTTATTTTTCATCCATATATAATGAACGATAAAGACAGAATAAAGTTTGCATCGCATGAGAGTCCAGAGTGAATGCTAATATGCGATACATAGGGTGTTTCGAAATTTTTTGCCAAGCGCTCTTGTGAAGATAGAGCGGACTAAATTGAGTCGAAAAATCCTGTACCATTTTGCAATTTTCGCAATAGTTCACAAAATATTAATTACTAAAAATTGCTGAATATATAATATTTGATGCAGTTTTAAATTTAAGTAAATAAAAAAATTAAGTAAATATTGAATTTATAAACGAGTAAATAGATCTAAATGAAATGAACTTTTGCACGAATATTTATTAGAGTTTTACTAATATATATGTATATATATACATATGTATAGAGTGCTCCAAAATTTGAGAGTAATATTGCAGTATAAGACCGTGAAAAATTAAATATCAATAAAAGTGTAAGTCATTTCTTCCTTAAAGTAGTTTTTCAAGTGTAACGTTTCAAATTTGATTAATCATAAGCATTGAAAAGTTATTTGTCCGTGTATGAACAACGGTAATGTTTTGTTAGATCGAATACTGTTGCACGTCACATGGATAGATGACTTTTTAACTAACGCTTGTGATTAGTCAAACTTTAAACATTTATACCTAAAAGATTTTACGGAAACTTTAAGTGTTTATGCCTAAAAAGCTGTACGAAAAAAATAGTTTACACTTTTATTATTTAATTTTTTCATGAAGTTTCACGCTGCAATAATATTACTTCTGAATTTCAGGACACTCTTTATATATATAAAATTTGATTTAATTTGTAATGCTCCTTCCCTATTTTTTAATTTGCAAATAAATATTATAAAATAAGTACTATTCGATTTTACATTACAATTTATTCTTATATAAAATCAAGGAAAACAAAAAATTAAACAACTTTTAAACCAATAAGAAAATTGCACTGCCAAAATTTAAATATTACTCAAAAATAATAAAACAATGTATAACATTTTCATATTTTTTATATAACTCAGTAAACATCAATTAAGACTAACATAACACCAATGTTATAATTTCACTCTCAATTATGTAAACGTAACGCTGCGCTTGGCTTAGCGCCGAAACACTACCGTGTCTCCAGATATAGCACATGTGTTAACAGTTATATTGAGTGTAAAATTATAACATTGATGTCATATTACTTTTAATTGGTGTTTACTGAGAATGTATTTTGAGTAGTGACGTATGTCCTTATTAAGAAGTATTATAATTTTATTTGATGATTATATATTTTTTTGAAGTATCATATCAAACATTTGGTGAATTTGCTTAACTAATGTTATGAATCTATTGATTTCGATATAAATTCAGTGTTATTCTTATATATCTACAAACCAAGCATTTAAATTACCGGCTTGGGAGTTTATTACATGTGTGATCACACATCGAAATTTACTGGCAGTACGTGCAAAATTTGCTTACCCAAATCTGAAGCAACTGAAGCGCGCAATAGTAGCACAAGCAAAAAAGCTTTTAACTGCATCTCTTCGTTTTTTCTTTCTCCCTTATTCTTTTTTTCTATTCAATAAATCTGAAGCACGTAAAAGAAAACACTTCAATATTTATCGATATTCACGAACGATAGGAACGGCGATTTACTTGCAGTATTACACGGACGAGGAGCGCGTACTATGCACTTTCACTGTTTGCGATACATCTGAGAGAACGGTTAGCGAACTGTTTCCGTAACGAAAATTTGGTGGAGATTACGTAATTTTATTGGCGAAAACTTGCAGAGAAGGGTGATGTATTCGAGTGGGAGCAAGAAATGTCGTTGGAAGTTCCTTTTTTTTCTTTTGCTTTGGCATTTAAACCAATTCTTCGTTTAACGACATAAGAGAGAAAACGAGTGTTGTCCAGTAAATTACCTAACTTTACATCGCGCGGTTAAAGGCGAAATCATTCGCAGTTGCTTTATGGAATAGTAACTACAGTATAGTACTTCGATACATGTGTGTGCAGGGCTGGGTATATGTATTTGAAATATTTTTATTTAAAACGTAATATTTGGAACATAAAGTGTAAATTGTATTATGTATTTCAGCGGAGTACATGAAAGTATTATGTATTTTGTATTTAAAATTGAAAGATAAAGTTTTTTGTAATTCAAATAATATTGATTGTCAATCTTGGTATTCGAAATACAAAATACTTTCAATTTTTTGATATTAATACTTAAATATAAAATATAATTATCTTACAAATACTATTTTTCTAATAAAAGTATTTCCAATATGTGCCCAGTCCTGGATACACGTAATATTGCGCTCCAAATGTATTGTTGTGTTATAATTAAAACGTATATTTTCTAAATATTGTCTGTTGTCTAAACTTTCGTATATCTAATCCGAAGAGATCTACAAAGTAGGATAGAGCGGGACTATTTGAGCATAGGGGCAAGTTGGTCAAATGCAAATATCTAAGTAACTAAATATCTAAATAACAAAATATATATAGATACGTCTATGCTTACAAAATGTAGCACAAAGACAGAGATTACTGTATCTTAATACAATAATCTGTGTCCGACTGTCAACAACCAAATAAATTTAAATTAATTTAATCTTAATTAAATTAATTTAAATTTATTTAAGTTTACTTACATCGCCTGAAAAAGACGTTTCGTACATATGCCAAATTTGCGAAGGATATTACTAAGGCCTCTTGGTAGTCTAACTGATAAGGACACGTGTTAGGTCGTTGACAAAGGCTTAATGCCTAAGGTCAGTAAAGAGCTTCTACTGAAGGACGCTCACAAGGAATGTAAGAGATCTGGGTTCAACTCCCAGCCAAGGTAATATTTTTCACAATAATTAAAATTTATTTATAGATTTCATTAGGTTAAAATCTCTCCAATAGATATCTATTGAGAGCATCAAAATTTAATTTGTGATATTATTTCAGTAGTTTAGCTGCGTTTATAAAGTCCGGAAAAATTTCGGCGCATAGTGAATATGACTACAAATATGATACATATGCAAGTACATATATAATATATATATAATTCACATTTGAGTTATTTAAAAAAGCAATTAAGATCTAGCTTCGACCGGCATTAGGCTTTTAATTCATATTATTAGTGAGGGGACTAACGATAATGTTTTTCAATGTAAATATATTATTTCAGCTGTAAAGAACATTCTCATTATACTAAAAATTTTTGAGTATATGCTAATTTTTTTAAATATATGTGATTGCAAAGTACATAAAAATATCATATATTTTTCTTTATAAATTAAAGTATACTTTATACAAGGTGTCCCATTTTAAATAATGCATTGAGATTTAACGAAAACTATGGTAGATACGGAAAAATGTTTCAAATAAAAATTGGTTCTGAGGGGGACATAAGAAGGTATCATTGATTTGATCTTGGATAGCGTCGCCAAGGCCAGGTCAAGGTCATGTCGATTTTTTAAATGGAACCCTCTATTTTTCATTACATTTTCTTGTAGCTTAGCTCGAGAGCTTTTCAAAACACTATAATAAAATATTTTTTCATTAATTTTTTAAATATATTTCATTAATATTTTTTAAATTCATTTTTACGTAAACGATAGAAAGAGATAGAGTTTCTATCGTTAGTTTCCAACAGAATACAAATCTTATATGAACCGATAAAATACGATAGGATTTATATTTGATGCTTGAAAAATCAATGATATACAGCTCATAGAAAACGATTCAAATTGATAGAAATTATATCATTCTCGGTCGTTTTCTATCAACTTTTTTTATCAGGAAAGAACAAGTCACAATAACATCAAAATGACGTTAAATTGAATCGTGATTGAACAAAAAAATAACTTTTAGTAAACATTTTGGAGCCATTTTAACATCATGATGATTTTTTGTTTTGTTTAAATATGTTTTTCAATTTATTGCATATGATAAATCTTAGAAACATTTCTATTAAAACATTTCATATGACATATTACAGCATCTTTTCAAAATTGTTGTACATGAGACGTGAAAGGTTGAACCATTTCTGAAAACTTTCCGCAATAATTGGTACTGTATGGGATATATAATTATATATAGTATATATATATAGCAATTGAAATTTTAATGAATTCTTGCGCATTATGTTTTGCAATGAATTTTATATGTAATTTCCTGTTACACAACGTTCTCTTTTCTCGAATCTGAAGTAATTTAAATAATCCAAATTAATAATTCGAATCCAAAAAACTCTACACTGCGCGCGGGGTGATAAGGTGAGAAGAGTAGCGGAAGACGGAACCGAGTCGAAAGTCGGCCGAGAAGTGCAAATCATGCCCTGATATAATATTATACAGGGTGTTTCCAAATTAAATCGCAAAACTTCGGGAGCGTGTAGAGGAGTAAAAAACTAAGAAAAAAAGTCCTATAGACATATGCTCGTTTTTGCTCCGTTTCAGAGAAATCGAAAAAAAATGTTTACATTTCTTGCCATATCTAGCACCGACATATTTGATTACATTTTCCACTTTCTGTTATGAATTTGTCAGTCGCTCTTTGAAAGCCTTTAACAGTAGATGAATTTTGTCTTTTGCAATATGCCGCGTACGTATTCTAATAGTGAATATGCTGATATGGTTTTTGTATACGGTTTCTGCAACGGTAATGCTTTAAAGGCGGTGCGAGAATATGCACGACGATTTCCAAACAGAAGAGTGCCAAACCGAAGAGTGTTTATGTTGACATTTAATAGATTGCGAGAGACTGGATCATTTTCAATTCGACAAGAAAACAACCGATTTCAAGCAGCGTTACGAAGAGATTTGCAGGCAGGGAATCGTATTTTACAACATTTTGACAATCATCCTGAGACCAGCGTTCGGAATGCGTCGGCTGTATTGGGAGTGTCACCACAAACAATACATATGTCTATAGGACTTTTTTTCTTAGTTTTTTACTCCTCTACACGCTCCCGAAGTTTTGCCATTTAATTTGGAAACACCCTGTATATTAGAGTTGTTCAAATATTCGGTATTTCGCCCATTACCGTTCCTATTTCTCATTTCATTGCTGTTTTGTAGTAACTCGCGATATTCGGTCTCAGGGACGATACTAGTCTGAAATTGTTAAGGGGATCCTAAAGCCCGAACTCCGATAAAGTCATCAGAGGCCGCTGTTTTTCCATCGCGCATCGACATGTTTTTATATACTATCATACCAAATATCTCACGCTATCTATGATACAAATACAAAATGAATATGAAATACATTTTACTTTTACTTGTACAAAATAAATTGAAATAATGTTCAATCATCATCTAATGAGTTTTCGTAAGATTTGTTAATATAAATATGTTGTAATGAAAATACATTATTGTTATATCATTTTCGTTCAGTCTCTGGTAAAAATCTCATTAATGATTTTAAATTTATGTCCTTTTTCCATAGAGTATATTATTTTCACCACTACAGGACAATCGCGAAATACGTTCATATTTAACTAATATAAGCAACATCAATTCCTTGTTTATTTGTGCTAATCTCTGGAAAAAGCTCCTAAATAGAATTGTGCCTTTATTCCGCCAATCCCCTCAATTATATGTATAGTCATATATATAGGTTATAAAAGATATTCGTAAGTGTAAATCTTAAGCTATAGTTATAACCCACGTATTAAATACCATTTTTAAAACAAATGCACGATTAATGTACATTAATATTAGTATTAATAAATAAATTCCTGCATATTAAATCTCAAAAATTTTATTATATTAATTAGCTTTTGAATTAACTCATGATTACTTGGCAAACAGAAAAAATTTAATAACATAAAAATGAAGAAACAGAAAACTTTTTTTTAATTTAACTTTTTTGAAATTTCTTCTTAAAAATTTATCTTCGTATGTTTTAACGCTAAAAAATTTTTTATGAGAATTATATAAAAATTAAAATTTTTCAATATGTACTGTCTGTTATTAAAGAATATTCTTGTACATTCTAAATGTTTATAATGATAGATTGTAAATCATGAAATGCATGTTCATTCTACCGAAATCTCATTGCATAATGCGACGGCTTAATTGTAGTCGAATGCAAATGACTCGTTACATCATACAGAGTACACTCTCACAGCGTTGCGTCCATAATTGCCTTTATCAACATGAATCTATTGTTAATGTTTACATTGAATATAAGATTATTGTTTTATTTCATGATTTATCTTTGCAGTTTTACCGCGAAAAATCTCGCCTTCTTTGACAATAGCGATCGACCGCTACGTTTATATTTAAAAAATCCATCTTAATTTATTAACGTCAACTTGTAGATGCAATATTTACTTTTCATGATCAAATCGCCGTTGGAAATTTCTCATTATAGCGTGCGATAATCTATTGTATGATTTATACGCAAGAGGCACAGCACAGACAACATATCTTCTAGGTAAGGCACTTTCGTCCAGCTGTCTCCACAATCTAAGCAGAACTCGTCTGCTGTTGCAGACGACGAAGAAGGCGCAGGTGCATACATGTTATAGCAGTGAAAGTATCCGCGAGTGCAGTTACGATCTGCTGTCTGTCAATGCCCTCTCTTGAATAGTCAGTCTTATTCTAACGGCGCCGTTTATTCGAGTCCTCAGTCGAATTCATCGTCGTAGTCAGTGATCTTTGATTGCAATAAGATCTCAGTGTCTAACATCAACAAAAGATTGAAGCTACAAAGGTGAATACAAACAAGTCCCGATAATCGAATCTTTCGTGAAACTTTCGTTTTCGTCGTTGCGACTGCCTTAAAAAATTATGAACAAGAGGCTGTGGGCCATCATTTTCCTCGTCGTCAGCTGTACGGCAACTCTCTCCTCCGATACAAGCCGTGAGTAATCAAAAACATTTTCTGTAAATTTAATGTTAGTATTTTTAATATTTTTACCGCTGAATATTCATATAGTTATAATCATTATTTGAATTGGAATAAACAAGAACTATTAGTTTAATTATAATAAATTTTATTATAATAAATAAAAGACATAATTTGCAATTAATTATTGTTAAAAAATTCGATGGTGTCAATTTACTTGACATAATCAATTTTTTTTTTTCGAAGTAGACGTAATATATTTAATATAAATAAAAACCTAGAAAAATAGGACAATTTATGATTAAAAAAATTTTTGAGAACATTCGATTGTTTTACATACTAAAATACCTTTTTGTAATAATGGTAAATTTTGTAATTCAAGTTACGTGTAATTTTCTATGCAACATGCAACCGCACTGCACTGTCGCAAAGGCCGGATCTCTGTTTCCGCAGAAATGCGTGTTGTAATCAAATATGTTTCAATGTTCTCAAACATAAAGTATAGACGTAAAACTTCGGTCATTTTATTTAAATTCAATAAGTCTGTAATCTATTTAAAATTATTGCCAAATATTTACGTTATAAAGAATAGAATACAGCACTCTCGAAAAAAAGATACAAATTCAAATAGGTAGAACATATTGTTTCTAATGGATATTTGAATGTTTATGTGTACCTGTATATGTACGTGTACTGCTCTAATTATGTAATGTTCATTATTCGTCGTACTAATAATTTTCTGACATGATTTTGCAAAGCATTAGAAAAAAACGTCAGAAAAAGAACTCTTAACATAAATACCATAAGTAACTTGCAGCTGTACCAATCCACTTATTCTTGAAGGTGTATTTTCGTTCATGAGATAGAACTTTCACTTTTAACACGACTAGAGATTAACACGCTTTTTACTCATTGACGCTTTTACTTATACGATTTAGAACATCAAATTTCTCTTGCTATATTAAGAACATAAAAAAGAAGTAAAATTTAAAGAATGTAATTATTACCTTCAGAACAATACAATATACACAACTGAACAACATACCTTAAAATAATATATATTCAATACATGTATAATAACATTCTACTCGTAGCCGAATATGTGAAACAATGTTCCAAAAGTGATCCAAAGCTGATAACTTGTCTGATCGACGCTCTACATCATCTGCGACCTTATCTGAAAGTCGGAATCTCCGAAATTGAGTTACCCTCAGTAGAACCGTTCCGTGTAAGTTTAATCTGCTAAATTGGATATATTATAAACAATATTAAAGTCACGTTGTATTTAATTATATGATTTATACCAATAGATTTCTTTCAAGAAGAAGCATTCCAAATAAAAAATGTCTTATAATGTAACATAAGAAAAGTAGTTATACTTACGTGTGTGTGTCTGTGTATCTTCATCTCATAATCACTTTTTACTTATTTGTTTTTATTAATAATGTATGTATACATATTTGTTTTACTTCAGAAGTTTTTAATTTGTTACATTTAAAAAAAACAATTAATAATAATTGTGATAATTAATAAAAATTGTGAAGTTATAACATGCTGCTCTTACACTTTGACAAGCATCCGCTAATCTCGCATGTTTAAAGTTTAATATACTGAAACTTAAAATTTAATATGTTAAAAATTTAATATATTGTATGTAATGATGTATAATAATATACATATAATGGAAGATTCTTATTTATGTCATTTTATATTTACTATTTTACATGTTCATTTACATATATATTTTACATATTCCGTCTATTTCAATAGATGGACGAACTGACTCTCTCCCTGACAGGTGGTACGAACGGTTATAAGATTCAGCTACGAGACCTTTTTATAAGGGGAGCGAGTAACTACACAGTGGAGGATATCAAGCTGGGTTCACCCTTCCAAGCCATTGTTCGAATGCCAGCACTTATATTAGATGCGCATTATTCCAGGTAAATTCTGTATCTATTTTTTAAATGTGATTCCGTGTATATAAAGAAAAATTATATTTATTTTGAAAAACTATGTAATATTCCATCACAGAAAAAAAACACAGCTGAAAACTTCATTGATTCAGCAAATCTACAGTCGTAATATACAAAGGTTTGCTGTACCACCCAATTTATTTCTTTTCCGTGATTTCATTTTATAAGTTGTAAAAATTGTAGTTCAATAATAAGTTGTAAAAAGTATACAATTTAATAATTATATTTTTTTACATTTAAACGATGGAATTTCTGTTTCATCAAATTTAATTTTTACAGTTCTGGTGTATTAATAATTTTGCCTGCAAGTGGAAACGGTACATTCCACGCGCGTTTCGGAGATGCTAGAATACTAGTCAGAGGGACAATCTCTACAAAGTCGCAAGAAAACAAGACGTATTTAAATGTCGATAATCTCGATGTTGTGCTTGGAGTGAAAAATTTGCAAATGCGAGTCAGCAAGATTTTCAACAACAATCGAATACTCAGTAAGCAAATCACACAAACACTAATAATATAAGAATGATTATAGTTAAAGTCGTTAACTTTTACGAACAATTCATTTTTTATCATTGTATATTACTTTTTAATTTTTAGCCGAGGCAATCAATCTCTTCCTTCGAGAAAATGGACAGGAAGTACTGAAATTAATGGAACCGCAACTAAAAAAGAAGTTATCGGCACTCTTTGCTGGCATTGTTAACCAGCTGCTGCGACATGTACCAGTGGAATCGTTCCTTATACCTTAGGACATTATTTACATATTATATTAGTACATATACTATTAGCTTTTTGTTATTGAAAAATCAATGATATATCTTAAATATGCACGAATACTAAATAATGCGTAAAAAATTATAGCGTAAAAAAGGTATCTTATCAAGTATTTTTTTAATTAAAAAAGAGGAAAACACAATATATAGACACGCATTTAAGTTGCTTCGTTCGTTTACTCGTGACAACAAAGTATTATTTGTGTAATCCATTAATCAGAGATTGAACATATAGTTTAAAAAACATACAATTACATTCAAAGATAAATATAGTAGATAATTTTCGTTGATATTGCCTTAGAAAAAAATTATATTATATGTTGATAGTAAACGTGATTGTTGCTTATAGTAAAACAGAGGTATATAAATTGTTATTATATTAAGTTTTAAATGTGGTATTACAGTTTTAGCGCACAATGGAATTAATGGTATATATTGATAGAGTAAAACAAGTGTACTTTTTATCATATAAATATATATGATAAAAATTAATTATTTTAATTCGTTTATATTCATTAATTTTATACGTAAGAGTTATTACCTATTACGTTTTGCGTAATATTAATAAGTTGATTGAACACGCTAGACCAACAATAATTTGAAAAAAACTTTCAAGAGAATTGATAATTATCAGAAAAATCATTAAATTTATATCTGTTTGATATCCTTCATATTATCCTTGATATTTATTACGTCGGTGCTTTACATAAACAATTGCTAGTGAAAATAGCAGTAACACAATAATAGTAACAATTCTAAGAAAAATCTATGTTTACACGTTACATAATTATGCAATAAACTCGCCATTGTCGCACTATTCACACGCATGTCGACGTCGTGCAAATCTAAATAACACTATCAGAAGTATACACAATGAAAAAAAAGAATTTTATCACTTCGGGATGTTCACAGACTTCAGATAAAGGAATTTTGCGTTCCTTTGCACCGATTTGAGCAGTCCGTGAAATATTTAGAACTCCAAATTCGGCGCTACTTCAATCATACATACTACACTATGTAAATGTCCTAGCAAGAAGAAACATCCTCAAAGGTTTTAAGGGAACGTCTTCGAGAAGGATATCTTCGAGAATATGCGGTTGCTGAGCTCAGTAAGACGTTCATCCCAGTTCTTCGTGAGGAATGGTAGCATCGTACGATATAAGGTCGGCCAATATTCGTTCACGAATTTCATGGCGGCATTGTCTGAAAGTAAAAATACGTACCTAATGACTTATGTGACGATTACGCCATGAATTATGTCGACATGTAAAAAAGCAAACTAACTGAATTCGTAATCATTACGTAACGACGGATTACGGCATCAGAGTGCTGTTTCCCATCGAGCAATTATCAACGAATTGCTGAAGTGATATAACAAGACAATTAGGGATAATGTTAAACAGAAAATTATAGCAATAAGAATGAAAAAACACTGTGTCTTGCGTCTAGTGTTTCCTTTTTGACATAACTCGTAACTTACCAATAAAAATCAATTTCAATTTCTATGGAAATGTGAGAACTTATAGGTAAACGTAAATCCAGCTACCCAGGTAGCACCTGTTGGTTCTTATACGATTCTTAACTGTATCTAATATTCTACAAGCGTTTAGGAAACGTATATAAAACCAACATGAGTTATTGGAGTAAAGAATATGTTGAAGAAATAGTTTACTTACTGAGTTCCTCGTTACCATTGAACATATCACTGAACCAGATCTGCATCTTTCCAACTTCCGGATTTAAATGGAAATGTTCGAGCGTCCATCTATCGTTAGCTACGGGTCCTTCCATTATCCACGTGCATTTAATGTCTTCCATGCTAATGTTAAAGAATCCTGCCGCGATAGAAATTAAGATATATTATATATCTTTTACGTAGAATAATTAATAAAAATATCTTAATTTATTGCCTATAAAATATAAATTAATAAATTTGGAAAATATATATAACAGATATAAATATAACATAAAGCCAAAATCAAAAGAATACATGCTTTTCATTAGTGATTCATAAAATTATCTATTATCAAATGATAAAAAAATATAAAAGTGGAAAATTAAATAATAATGAGTGCTTGTGCTACTTTTAATGTTTAAAGTAAATGCATATAATATCTTCTTTTGTATTTTCAATATTTTTAAAATAAATTTTATGATATTTTGTACATACATACATTTAAAATATTGTCAATATTAAAAGTAATTAATTTACATACCTTCACCACCAATTTGGAACGTTCCCAGAGATCCATCTGCCTTATAATTTCCCTCAATGAGTACCTTTGGCAAATCGACATCAAGCTCTAATTTAAAATAATTATCGGAATGCTGTGGTCTCACGGCCAAGAACTGAGCCTTCGCAAGTCCATAGGTGTTAACATTTGTGACTGTTATGTCCGCGCGTACGTCGTTAGTTTCGTACACGGTTCTCTCGTGATCGGTAAAGTACGGATCCAAAACTGGCATATCAAGTTTCGGGATACCTTCCAAAAAAAATTAAAACTTGTGCAAGAATATAATATATTAACATAAATTAAATAATAACAAATCTGTCTATGTTCATGCATATATCACATTTATATAATAATAAATATAATAAAAACTTGACAGTTTCGAGTAAATTAAAGAGAAATATTATCAGTGCCCCATTTTTAATACCTGGAACGAAGTTCGGCCATGCTTCTTGTATTGCAAGTCTCATGCAAGACGAATAGTCATCTGCGTCATGCTTACAGGTTTGTACAGCTGCATAAAAAATATACAATAATGTATATTAATAATAACAGCACATTAATTATTTAAGTCATTACTGCACTAAGTTGCGATAAAAATACTAAAATTTTTTAATTTCAGTCTCTTTATTAACATTACTCAAATATTGTTCATTTTTATTCATTATCTTTGATGCTAATTATTTCAATACTAAAAATTTAATTCTAGAAAATATTTAATTGAAATATATTTATGTAAGTCACTGTAATAGGATCTTGCGTAAGCTCGGCTTAGAAAATTCTATATACAAGTTTCGAATACATTGTGGTTAATAATAACGAAACCTCTTTCCTTTCTCCGATAAAACCAACCACAAAATATATTAATCAATTACATATCAATTTTCGCAAAACGTATAGTTCGTCAAAAAATAAAAATATTGCTATTGAAATTATCATAATTAGTGGTTGAAACGTGTGAAAAACGATAAAAGTATATGATTAACCGTTTAAAGTTGTGCAATTATTATCCACTCAACCGCGCGTAAATGTAAGTTTCAGCATATACAAATTACATTCAAAATTAATAGTCATTCAATTGTAGATATATTATACACAGGTTTGTATCTAAAATATTACAAACTATATTATAAATAATTTTCAAAAGTACATAAAACCAAAAGTACAAAACGAAAAAAATTTATATGGGAGGTCATTTTCTTTCTCAAGATGTAAAAGTGTAAAATTTGTTATTATCACATTGTAGATTGGTCAAAAATTATTTAGAGCAGAATCAATAGTTGTAAATTTTAAAAAAATTATTAACAAAATTAAAAAATATGTCAAAATTAAAAAACATTAGAACGAAAAAAAGAGTAACGTTGAAAATAATAAATAATTTGTTTAAAAAATAACGCAAATAAAATAATTTTCAAAAATTCATTAAACCCTACCACCGAGTGATGAGATATTTTTCTTTTTTATCAACCTAACTTTATATACAGCTTTTCTTTTTGGGTTCCCCTACACGCACTCTCAAAGTTAGTTAATTAAAAGAGTCATGTTACAATATTTTCTTATTCGCTCATACTCTAATTTTATTTACTTTATGAGATAATATATAATTTTGTTTGTCATTTTAATTTCTTGAAACTAGTTACTAGTTCTGGAGAAAGCAAAAATAGAGTCTGAGTCATATAATTAAAATGTATTAATAAATGCAATGACGATTCTGTTATATATTTTATTTATACATCTAATATAGAATAAATTATAATTTACGTAATTAATTATGATTTATCCTAATAGTTGTAAAAATGATATCAGTTATAATTATACGTATCTATATTGAAATGACATATTGAATAAATTATCAAGAATTAATTAAAGTGAAAGTATCACATAATATAGATGTAATTTAATTAGATATGTATTATACATTGACGTTTCAGTTATTAGGCAATAATTAAATTTGATAATTGAGTTTTTTAATATATAAAAATTATTTTTTTATATAAAAATTATATACAAATAGTGTTAAGAACATATTATATAATGAGATTTATTATAATGAAGTATCGCATTATCAAAGAATAATATTTGTCTCCAGCAAACTATCACAAAAGATTTTATATCACAAACGGACCGTAATAACTGCACGTAAAATTTAAAAGTACAAAATGCACATGTTTCTGTTTGTACACTGGAAAGTAGTATCTAAAATTGTTGTTATGAATATTACATAAAATCAATTAAAATTTTTATAATTAATTTCCATAGGGCACAGATCTCCAAGAAACATTCTAAAAACAGAAGACGTCTTACTATTCTAAAAACGTTTACAGAACGTTCCCAGGATGTCTCTTGGATAAAGTGTGCTGTAGGTTGCTTCTTGCTCAAAACAGAATTAAAAAATGAGATAGTTAAATTTAATTTTATGGAAATAATTTTTAGATTAGGTAAAGGAAATCGGTAATTGAACAAAGGACTTACGAAGTTCGAAATCCTGAGCCGCGGTGAGCACAAACGCGGTAGCGCAGAATAGGGCGAGCGCGTAGAACGACATCCTGCCTGGTTAAAAATCTTGGCAGCTAGCCTGGCCAATTATAAACACTCGGTTTATATAGTTTCCCGGCCCAAGGACTCGGCAAAGATACATTGCAAAATTGCATGTCATTAAACACGTGAGAGGCGAGGAGCAACAGTGGCACTTGGTCAGCGGTAAATTAAAACGCGGCTGCGATAGCTCCGGAAAATGTGCTTTTCTTTGGTTTAGGACATCTCTGATAAGTGATGTAGAAAACGAAGGGAGTAGTTAAACATGTTGTGTACTCTTTAAGATAGTTTATAAAATTTTATATATTTAAAAAAAATTAAACTCAGAGAAAAGATAATTCGTTTCAAATTTTTTTATCTTACAATTAATATTATTTCTGCTCTAATATACCTACGCAAAGATAAATTTACATTTCAATGCTAAAAAATTTTAAGAAGATCAATTTAAATAAAAGATATAAAGAGAAAAAGAAAAGAAAAAGAAAAAGGCCAAGGTAAGTAAATAGAAAATGTTACTGTTCTAAGAACGAAGAAGAAATATTCACTGTTTTGAAAAAAAAGAATAGAAAATTTCTTGACAGAAATCACATAAGATATTCATCAAGAATGAGAAATAGAGAAGAATTCTTCTGACGACTAAGACTATTCTATCCATTCTCTTCTTGTCGGTTTTTTCTTTGTCACAACATTGGCATTTTGGGCTCGGTGTAATTAAGTTACGTTCATCACATTGTTGCACTTTGTGAGATAATTTAAATTCCAAGAACTATGTAAGCATAATCAAATTGTGTAAGTATAATCAAAGTACTATATTAAAAATGATTACTATTACGAATAATAAATTCATAATAATCATTAAAGCTTTCTAATTGATATATTATACAGGGTCTATCTGAAATAACGTACACTAATCATACAGTACTATCCCTAATAAAAAATTGAATCGAAAAGTCCTCTACCATTTTGCAATTTTCGCAATAGTTAACAAGATATTAATTACTAAAAATCGCTGAATATTGGTCTTCAATAATTTTTTATCAAATACTATCAACTTTACAGAAAAACAGCGAAAGACAAAAATTGTTTATTTTCTTCTCATAAAGTTCTGAGAATTTTTTCAGAATTTAGTAATTAATATCTTGTGAACTATTGTGAAAATTGCAAAATGGTAGAGGACTTTTCGACTCAGTTTTTTATTAAGAATAGCACTATATGATTAGTGTACATTATTTTGGATACACCTTGTATATACTTCGGATTTGCGTTATCGACATTTATTTACATTAGCAGAGAAAACTATTGAGTGTTGATATAACAATGAGAAAAAATTTGATTTGTACATAAGTATAATCAAATAAGTTCGACTGATAAAAGTGTCCCAATAAAGTAATCATGCAGTTGACGATAAGATAGTGATATCAAGAAATACTTTAGAATTCAAGAGGAGCTTCCTTGGATCTCACGCGAACTCCGAGCGAATAGACTTCCATGACCTTGTGACCTTGTGCACCTTCGCAATGCAGGCAATCGGCGATCGGTGATCGTAGAAGTAAGACTTGCAGATCTGATCGCGTCACAACTCACGTTTCATCTAACCACGATGAAAATTCAGATCATGAATGCGCAAAGTAGCTACCCTTGGAACAGATCTCGTCGACTAGAAACGAGTTTCTCTAAGGACGTACGCGGGAGGAAGTAAGAGGAAAAAATGGAGATGCCAAAGGAACGATGCCACTCTCGACGAGAATCCACTGTGACGAGTGTGACATAGACGTACGGTCAACATATGCCGATATGTCAGTACGTCGAATGCGAAGGCCGGTATATGGATCAGCAATTACCTGTCGCATGGATAATTATGAATGGTGCCTGAGCTTTAGTCCTTTCTCGTTAAGTGCTCCACTTCGCACAATCCTAGAATCTCCTCACTGAATGACAATCACGTTTTCATTTCACTTTCAAGTACAACACAATGCGACTCATTTGTATTTACGGTGTAGTGCTATCAGTACTAACAAAAAAGTCTAAAAGTCTAAATTTTGTAGATTTAACTAGAACTCTGGTTCGTTCATTTTTTACCAGAATTCCAGTTAATTCAACCAAACATTTTTTTCCTAGAGAATTACAGATATGACCCGAATAAAGGTATTATCCATACATTATTAAAATAATCTAGCAAATACTTGAAATGCTCGGGTAATATTCGAGATACGCAGGTATCTCGAAAATATTGTGACAGTATTCTTTACTACACTTATCTAATTATATATTATTGCAAATAATTGAAGAAAATAATAAGAACTCACAATAAAATAATCTTCCTCCAACAAGCTTCTATAAATTTTTAATTTAAACAAAGAATAATAATAAGTATATATAAATTTTAATTTATATACTTATATAATAAAATTAAGTAAACCTATATAAATTTTAATTTACATAGCTATTACATTAATTTTTCAATTTAAGTGTACTGTATAGATTTAGCCAGTGGATATCATGTGGTAATTATTTTATATACTTTTTCATCTTCCTATACAAGAGAACAATGAGTAAATTTATCTAATAAAACTTATATATTTGAATAAAAATTAGTTAATTATGTTTTCGATGGTAAAGTATAAAATAAAAAATGATTTGTTATTATTATTCGTATTTTTAATTGAAGGAATTAATTAAATGGATGATTACGACATAATATCCTTGTATCGTGAAGTTCTCTTGAATTAGCTGAGCTAAATACAGGTTCTTACTCTTGACTATTTGTGTTTCTTATTTCATTGTCGTACAGAGGTAGACGGCTTAGTATTTAAAGAAACGTAGGCTGCACTTACTAGTCTCTTCTAACAAACACTTGCTGTGTATAACAGTGTTGCGTGTGACATGTGGTATAATGAGGCGTGTAGATAATAAAGGAGCGCATCAGAAGTTAGATAGTGTTTAGATTTCGTAACTGCTTAATATTTTCCGTGTTGGTTTTATAAACAATAATAATGCATAATGGATAATAACACATCTCACCAATTTTTATCCAAACAATAAGAAAAGCAATAATATCCGTACTGTATCTGATACTGTATCAGATTAATTTTCCCTAATAAGTAAAACTGCAATATTCACAAAACATTTCTTTTTGTTAATTTAAACGATTTAACAGTATATATCAAGATATGAAGATAATCTACAAACCGTCTAGCTTCTTTTGAAGAAAATATCCACGGAAGTCTCAAAAATATTATATTATTTATGTATTTATAAGTTTATAAATTTAATAATATGTAATATTCACAATAAATTAATTATTATTATTTAATATTCAAAATTATGCATAAAAAATATCTAACTTTCGCCGTTGTTATTATTTTAATATGTTACATCAAATATTCAATGTAGACCAATTCGAATAAGCAGTTGCGTTTTATATATGCAATAAATATTAGTTAATATTAGCAATAAATAAAGTTGCCAATATTTTCGTCCGACATCTTTCTCATATGACATAAATTGTATACGACATGATAATCTGCATAAATGCATTCGCGCGGATCAATGAGCGCGAGTGATAGTGCACTGAGGCCTTGTAGAGGTAAAAAGAAACAGATAGTCCTTGTCAGATTAAAAAAGAAAGACGCGTATAGTGATTAGAAATGATTGAAGCGTCTTTTTCTTCCCCTATCACACAAAGAACAAATGGCTGTATGTACACGTCTCTTCAGTTAGTGTTTTGCTCATTTATAAGTCCTAAACATTTATTTTACGTTTAGAGTATGTATTAACAAAAATAAAAATTAAATCTACAAAAATTATCGTCTCTCCTATTTAAGATTTTTAAGACTAGCTCTTTAAAAAAAAAGATAAAAAGAGAAGAAAGGGGAAACTGTAAAAAAATATCTGTATATAGATATGAAATATTATCTGTAAAAATTATAAACAAAGTTTATTTTGGAAAATATAATTATCGCTGATTCAATAAAGTGCAACACGCGGACGTGTGTTTTCTATATTTAATTATTTACTTTTTTTTTTAATAAATTAAGTAATATAAATTTTCAAATTCTTCTGTTACTTTGTTTCGAATCTCTGGTCCATGGATCTAGGCAATAAAACGTTCCTGCTTCTCATTGGTTCAGAAAAAAGATATGTAGGTCTCTTTCGAGTAGCATTGGCTTGTTTATACCGATCACCATTCACTTAATAGTACAAACCACTTCTAGCTACTCGGTACACGCATTATCATTAACGAAACACACACCGTGTACCGTTGCACAATGATGCAACAAATATAAATAACGATTAACAATCCGCATTTGGTCTGTGAGCCACAAAACAAGTCAATGTCAATGTTGTATGACATATCCCAGTATTGTGACACGTTATACGTTTTTTTTTACTTTACATTATACAATTATTAAACTACAAATTTTGAAATATAAAAGTTTTTAATCCCCTATATTCTCTTTCTCTTTCTTTCTCTCTTATTTTAGTTTAAAATATTTCTTTCTCTGAGTTGTTAAGACTTTAAGTATAAAAGAAGTTTGAATTTTCGTATTAAAAGCAAAAAAGCAAAAAAGAGTCTTCGCAAACTAAATTTTGAGGAAACAAACAAATAAGAAGATTACTTTCTTGAGGTCTTTGACAAAACTTTGAGAGAGATCTAATATATTAAAGTTTAATTAATGAATTAAACTTTAATTATATTTTTATAATAATGTACATATTGTCTCTCCGTTCTTATAGACCTTGAATTGATACTTATAATTGCGATACATTATAACGAATATTTTTACGCACAATAACTTTGCCAAACAAAGAGCTTTTTTATATTGACATCTAATGACACATGCTACAGCATTTTGGACGTAACATCAGCTTAATAACGACAAGATGTGATCTTATAACCAGTTTACATTTATTAGAAGTCTGTACATATATTTTTTTTATCTTTTTATCCACCAATTTTAAATCGTTTTATATTTTAAATTATGTATATACTTATCATTTTGTATTAACATTGAGAATGACCCAATCGGGCTCGAAACGCTATTTGTGTATTATTGTTTTATTTCTGCTTAATTTTATTATATCTTCATTTTAAATATTGTTTTCTTATGGTTCGTAGCCCTTCTCAATACTTTTATTATTAATTTATATTAATTGAACCATATTACACGATATATTTTAATTAATAAGCTAATTAATAAACTTTTAATATTAAAGTTTAATTAAGAGATTAAGAGATACATTATTAATTATATAATTAAACATTAAAAAATTTTAATAAATAATAGTATAATATTTTATTATCTGTTTTGTTAACTTTATCATATATTTATACTTATTATATATAAATATTTAAATTAGGATTATAGATATTCACATATATTTCGGTAATGGAAATGTATAAGGAATCATCTTTGAATCATTGGCATTTACTTCATCCCATTCATCACGTAGCTCCTTAGTTTTTTCTGTCCATAAATCCTTGTGTATAAAAGATATGGCACCTAGCCAATCCTAAATATAATAAAGTTTAATAGATTACGTGATATTATAATAGAAATAAAATTTGAATGTACCTGCTGACAATGATTTGCCCATGCATAAATCATTATATTGTCTACTTTTATACATAACTTCTTCGTTTTTTGTAGCATTCTTATTGCAGCATTTTTTTGCAATTGTGTCATATAATAGTAAGCTTTCATCAACATATACCTGCAACAACCATATTGATTTCTTAAAATAATTTAAAAAAAATAAACAAATAAAAAATTTTAATGTACTGTCAAAGTTAATTTTGAGTTATAATTCTTTAAATTATTTTACGCGAATTAATATAAAATGTAAATTATATACATATACGAATAAATTATAAATATAAATTAAATATTTATTACTAATAAATATATTTTTATACCTGGGAACTGCAATTTTTACTATTTTTATCATACTTTTGATATGTCTGAATTCATGCTTGATTTCCGTAAACGTTTGCAATGCGTTTATGTTTCTGTTAGTAATCTCTCTTACTGCAAATTGAGACTTTATTTTAATAATAATTATATATATATGTATATATATGTATACATATATGTGTGTATTGAGATTATTATTTGAATATTGTGCAAATACATATATACATAATATTTAAATATTCATCTACTTTACCGTATAAAATTAACAGTCCCTCGAGTTTCTTCAACGCAGTAATTGTCGCTGCCACCTTGTGCTCATCCGCTACACTCTCAGCCGTCACGTTCCTGCTGTTCCCAACTTTCGATGCTGCGTTCTAATGCACCTTGAATAATGTAGGTATATTTTTCAGAACCGATTAATTCTCTTAGATTTTTATAAAACGAAGTTTCTCATATTTACCACAACCACATAGACGTGAAATATCTCCTTTCCGCTTCGGGATCGTGGAGGCTGATTATGGTCTCTCCTTCTTGAATATAATATTCATCGCAATTTTGAAACGACAATACTGTGAGACCGGTATCGAGTTGCACATCAGTACACATGGCGTAATACCAAGTCCGACTTGATTTATCCAAATCATTTCGCGATACAAATTCTGTGTGAATACAATTTTTAAATATATTCCTATATGTAATTAAATATCAATTGATTTGATTCATATAGTTTATTAGATATATTTACAAGATATATTTAAAATTCATTAATAACATTATATATATGTTAAGATTATAAGCTTCGTCTGTCTATTGATTCGGAGAACTCACCTAACTCTCTTAGCAAAGTCACGACTTCCGAATGACGACATGAAATCATGAGCAAGTGTACTAATCTCGGTAGTATGAGCAATTTAAGGAACATAGAGTCCATAGTTTGTGCCATCCTCATTGTGATAAAGCCGATTCTGATCGCTTTGTGGATTTCTCCTCTCAACCATCGCGAAAAAAATATCCCTGCATAAAGTTCAGCGATGACTTTAAGTTCTTGAAGTTCAAGTGAATCTCTTTTCTTCGCACAGATACTGAGAGCCTCTTTTTCCAAATAAGGAACAATTGACCTACTCACATATAATTAAATAATGTAACAAATGTTCTCGTTTCATTAACAAAAGATAAACTTAATAATGTTACAAACGATTGGTAATAAGTTTTATTGGTGAAAATTATTGATTAATTGATTTCATCAACTTAAGGACTTTTTTCGTAGTTTTAAGTAATTGTATTTAAATTTAGGCTATCACTTGGTTTGGTAGACGTGGGCAATGATCATCATGTTCGTGAACGAAGTGCAGAGTGTGAGAAAATCATTTGACGCATCCAGTGCAGCATTTAAGCTCCAAATGGTCGCTAGCCGTGCATGTTTTTTCATATCTTTTGTTCCCTTTAAATTATAATTAATAACAATTATGTCTTAAAATTCAACATAAATAATGAATCTTACTCTGAAAACAACAAATATCAGTGCCAAACAATTAGCCAGTTGTTCGATATAATTTATAGTAAGTTCATCGGCGATGTTAATATTCCAACATTTAGGACAGATCAATCTCCATCTTAGCAGTTCGAGTTGAGTCGTAGACTTCAAGTCGATTGTGAATTTGCGTTGAGGAAAATGATAGCCTAGACTGCGCATTGCCTCTTTTAGCTTCCTTCTTGCTTCGGAAATTAAACCGCTTTCCAAATGACATTTACCTTGAAACGTCTGAATTTTTGCGGTGAGATAACATAGGAAGATTGATTTCTCTTCATTGGACTCGACCATCTATCGTTAAGGACTATTAATTTGTCTTTTTTTTTAAACCTACTTTACTATTTTACTATTATATCCGTTTTGTTTACTTGTTGAACCAGAGTTTCAGCATCACTCAGAAGTCTGCGAGCTTGAGGTACATTATTATTTGCTAAACAGATCTCCACGAATTCTAAAATCGCCGTCAAGATTATATCTTGTTTTCCTGAAATAGAAAAAGGTTTTAAATTATAATGATTTATAAATTTAAAGAGAATAGAAAATATGTATAATATCTGTTATGCATGATAATATTGATTTACGTTGACTCACCGATTCCTTGACAATGTTCTAACATCTGAGCATAGACAGTCATTAAGATAAGATGGCATTGACAATTGGCGAAGTCAACGTTAGAGAAAGTCTTGGTAGGTTTTCTGATTTTTTGAAAGATATTAAGACAAACCGATGTTTTTTCATCTTCCTCTTGCATATCTTGTAATAATATTTTCTTTAGATTATTATAAAATTATTATAATTTTTAATTTTTTATACATGTAATTACAACAATATAATATAAAAATTCTTCATTTATTTCAAAATTGCTGTATATCTATATAACAGCTTAATTGTATGTATAATGCATACAATTCAAGCTGGATTCAAAACTGATTCCAGATAAATAAGATACCGTTTTCTGCCTCTTTTTTGACAGTATAAATTATTTCTTCAAGTTGATGTATCTTATTAATATCGACAGTTAGTCGTTTTGTTCTTTTAATTTCCTGCATGGTCGTTTTCCCTAATAATCTTGCAAATTGTATCTCGCCACAAGCCATACATCGTTTAGTATGTTGCCGAAGATATTTCAATGCCTTGCTATGTAATTCCATTTTTTGATTTTCTGTGAGTGATCTTTATATATAAAAATATAAAAAGACATGATCGATTTTATTAATATTCGAATCTTAAATCCTACAATAGAATTTATTAGGTGTATAAATTAATTCTCGGCCCCATTTAATAAACTGCATCACTTATTTAAGCGAAAACTTATTCACGCGAAGTTTGGTACTGAATAATATCAACCTAATGAAACTACAAAATTCGAAATTCAATTCGACATGACCTCAAAAAATTGACCGTGACAGTAAGCAACACGATGTCGTGCGACAAAGTACATATTAAGCACTGCTTACTTTTCGCGTTTTAATTGAAAAAAAATACTTCCAAGGCAAAGGAAATGATTTGTCTAGCAGGAGAGAATGCTATATCCTATAATACATGTAAAAAGTAGTTCCATAAATTTCGGGATGGAAATTTTAATCTCGAAGATGACAAACGGCCTGGACAACCAAAGAAGTTCTAAGATAATGGTTTGAAGCAGTTATTGGCAGAAAACCCATGTCAGTCCGAATCTGAACTTGCTTTAGAATTAAAAGTAACTCAACCAACCATTTCTATTCGATTGTGAAAGTTGGGAAAAATTCAAAAAGAGGGCCGTTGGATTCTACACGTTCTTTCCGTAGACAACAAAGCGAGACGCTATGATACAGCTCTGTCTTTGCCTTCTCGATATAAAAAGAAAGACTTCCTGCACAAAATAGTGACGGGAGATGAAAAGTGGGTATTTGATCATTGGAGGTTGTTTCTCTTATTTTCATTTTTGCACTAAAAATTCATTTCTACGTAAAAGTGAAAATAAGAGGTACAACCTCCAATGACTTTGATTTTGACAAATGTTATCCAGGTAATCCTGAACAACATTTAAGAGGTTTTAATCGTCATCTTGGGTAATGCTAATGCCGGCGGTACTGTAACTTTCAAGCCTTATATAACTCGAAAAGTACTTAATGAAAATGAACTTAATTATAGTGTTTTGGAAAGCTCTCGAAATAAGCTACAAGAATATGTAATAAAAAATAGGAGTTTCCATTTAAAAAAACATTAATGACCTTGACCTGATTTTGACAAGGTCACTCAAGGTCAAGTCCATATTTTCATCATGCGTTATCCTTTAAGCCATGCAACTTCCGTTGGAAAAATTTTTCAATAAAATCATCGATTCGCGAGATAATCGACTATATCACTTAAAATGAAACACCCTATATATATATATATCTATTGTTCTATTATTATTATATCCGAATAGTAAAATCATCCATTACCTGTAAGTAGTTTCGCGGAACATCGACATTTTGAAATACATCAGACCGCAAGACGCGTGCCGCGGTAGATCAGTTAGTTCTTCTAAATAAGTTTGGCTTTTATTAAAAATTTTAAGCGAATATAATTTTATATTTTATATTCAAATATTTGCTTAACTACACCTGGTATCATAAGAGCCACACATTCGCACGCAATTTGTGTCTCGAGAATAGGTTCCTTTATATTTCTATTGAATACCAGCGGTCTACCGCTCGTAAAATCGCCTCGTGCGCATCCAAAGATTCGAATCTCAAAGAGTTTCTTGACAGCTACGATAACAATAAGTACTTTGAACAATATTTAATAGCACAACAAAGTTATATAATTATTTAAATCATGCATTCTCTAAGAATTCTAGAAGTTGTTATTACAACATTTGCATTTTCCTAAATATCTCTTTACCGAGTCCAATTTCCCATGTAGATTTATCTTCCATTAGGTATTGTAACATGCTTCTATTAATAATTTCTCCCAACACCGACGCGCATTTTAATAGCATTTGATCCAATGGTGTTAACGAGTCGAAAATTTTCAAAATCATTGCTGACAACATAATATATGATAATTATAAAATATTGTACGATATAAAAAATAAAAGTATTGTGCAAATTATTAAATATATATTTCAAAATATTATACTATATAAATAGAAATAAACATTAACTTATTAAAAAGGTGGGTAATTTATAACTAGTTATTAACTAAATATTAACTTACACTCTTTATTTATGGGACATAATGACTTTCCAAACAAAGCGAGTTCCACCTTATCTCTTCCTTGCCGAGGGGCGCACGACTTCCCACCAAAGAGTTATATACATAGAGTAGGCAAGGCATAGGGGCTCCTGTAAGTAGAAAGGGAAAGAATACGAGATGGGTATCTTTATTTTTGTCAAATATGTTGCGCGCGCATCGAACTTTGAAAGCTGAGTGGGGCGGCATTGATATTGCTCTCCTGAAATCTCTCCACCCCTAACAGTGAAAGTCAACAGCGCATGCGCGATTAAATAAGGATGCTGATACCCATCTCATTTTCTGTTCGCTCACGCATTTTTAGCTCTCCTACTCTATGTATACAACCTCTTTGCTTCCCACACAAAGTGAGCTCCACCCCACCAACTTCCCCTGCCTAGAGGCATTCGACTTTCCATACAAAGTACTATACAAAGATCTATCCGCATAAAAAGTCTTACGTCCGTTGGCAGGGGTGAAGATGAGGTGGACCTCGATGGAAAGTGCGCTCCTAAGCAGGGGGGGAGTTAGAGATCGTTCTTAATATTATATGTAGTAAAAATGAGACGTTATTTTTCAAACTTTTTGTTAATAACTTTTTACCGAACAACGAGCGACGGCTAAAATCTGTTGGAGGTTACTCAGGATCATGGCCTTGACAACATATGCCAAGATCAAGGTCGATACTGGCTCTCTCCATTTGAATATTTACCGAAAATAGTTTTAAATATAATTACCGTCCATCGTTATTTCAGCATCTCCCTCTTCTGATACAAAACCTTCTGTAAATTTGCAAACAGCAATTGTTTCTTCATCATAAATTGGTATTTTCGTTTGGTGAATGATGGTTTGCAACCTCATTGAAGACACTGAATTGTTCTAAAATTAAAACGAATATCTTATCATTTTTTAATTATATAAAATAATTAATAAAATGAAAGAGAGCAAATATACTCGATAGCTTGTCCTGTACATTTTCCACTTGTCTGAACGTTCTTCTTCGTTATTTAGAAAGATATCTTCTGAGTCAAACCTAAACAGTTATTGATCATCGTGTATTCGTAATAATTTTATGTTAATTACTGTTATTGATAATATTAATATATAAATATATCTGCACTCACAAGTAAGAAAAAATGTTTCATAGCTTATTACCTAATAAAATTATTACCTACAATGAAAAAGATATTTGGAAAGATTTTTGAATTAATCTTTTTTGATTTGTTTAAATACTTCTTTTTATATAATTTAATTTTACATCACAATCGTATAATATATTCAAGAGAAGATAAAGATATCGGATAAATTAGAATCTAGAATTATAGATAAAATAATAAGACCTTTTCAACATATAAATGGGAGGAAGCACATAACCTATTTCCTCGGCAATCATTTTGCTGATATGCACTGTTACAAGACTACCAGATTGCGTGAGACTCAGCAAATAACTTTCTATCCATCCTGGATTACCAAAACTTTTTTCTTGAATCAATCTAAAAGTATGAAGTGCAGATACACAAAATATAGACACAGAGAAATCTATGTATATTGTGATTGTTTATCAATGAAAGTTATTTGCGTATTTAACGACCAACCTCTCGAGTTCTGGAGGAATTCCGCTTGCATCAAGGAACTGACATGCAAGCGCTGCGTGGTACCATTTGTCTATGCAACTCAATTCGATGATCTATTAATAATAAAGAATAATTTATAGTTTTGTGTATATCTCTGCATATAAGAATAGCAATAAAATTAAATGTAGAAGAATATATCGCATATGCAAATTTAATGCAACATTTTTATTTTTTTTTGTAAAATATTAATTATGAAATATAAGGAAGAAGTGCGTTATTGACGGCTACAGAAATCATTTTAATTATCGATTTCAATGTTCGTACTCGTGCCCTCTCCAAAATATCGGGGTATATTTCGTACTCGCCGTTGAACATACGTCCAAAACTGAGGATAAAGAAGACTGTGTTTTGCTTGATCATCGTACGAAACAATTTCATAGAATCATTGTCACTATGCTGAGTGTCGTCGATAATTATCACCCATAGCTTCCTGAAGCAGTTTCTCATTAATTTCAGTAGAAACTTGCGCAACACATTGTGTTTTTGCTTCCTGGATAGCGCTGTGTAGTGTGAATTCATCATAAAATGCACGTTGAAGGGCTGATTAAGGGCACAAAGAAATTCTGGTTTGCGTATACGGCCTAGTCGTGACATCAATATTTCTTCACGCTCTCTCGGGGTGGTGACGACACTGAAGCCCAACGGTATGGAAAATATCAGGTGGATCAAACTGTAAGAAGTCTGTGTTTAAAAAAAAATCATTCAGTTTTAAACTCTGTTCTGACTCTTAATCTTTAATTGAAAAAAATAAAAAATTTAATTAATAATTATTTAACGGGTAAATGCTTTATTGAAATAATAATAACTTCTAATTAAAATATAACAAAAGAAGGATAAGCTTTCGATTTTGTGTATGTACTTCTAACATCGATTAAATTAAATATGTATTAAAAAAATCTTGCAGTCAACCTTAGCATCGCTCATAACCAAGGAAATATAGTTGCGTGGTATACTTTCAGGTATATTCTGTGCAATTTCATCCAACAATCTCGTCTTGCCGATTCTCGGTTCACCTCTAAAAAAGAAGATAATAAAAATTAGTTACTATAAGATTAATACAAAAAGATTAATAAATGTTATAAAAATAATTTGCAAATTGAGACAATCAAGAAAATTACAAATTAAGAAATTAAATTAAAGTTTCAATAGAAATTAGATCGCTCACTTTATAATCAGCATATTGTGTTCGAGCTGCAAATGTTGCGTTGTTACATCCACAGTAAAACGTGTTATCAGATTTGATAACATTTGTTGAAAAATTTTGATCTCCTCTTGTCGTCCAAGCAAAGGATACTTTTTCCGTATTAATTCAGGCGTAGTAAATCTATACAATCACATATAAATTCATGTATTTTTAAGAAATAACGCTTTATGAAAGTAAACAATTTCCAGAAAAATACAAAATTTTAAAAAATTGCAAAATACTTTATCTGTTCTTGAAACTCATAAACTGGACCGACATTTGTGATTCCTTTCAGATGTCTTGGCTCTTGCAATATAAAATGTCTCGCTTCAAGACGAGAGCGCAAAAAACTCTCTCGATCGCATATTACCTTAAAGATAAAAATTACACTGCTGCATAAAATAAAAGTAAAATATTTATGTTTTAATCATAAAGGAACTAAAATTTAATGTCGATGTATGGTAATTTATTTTTTAATTCAATTATCACATATTTGTGAAGAAAAAGAGTTTATTTACCTTTAATGAGCTACATCTAAAATAAACAAACAGAATATGAACAAAAGTTAAATATGTAATTTTTTTTTCCAGATTTAAATTACTTTGTTATTGTATGCGACCATTAAACGGGCTGCTTTGTTCACTGACATTCCGATCACAGTATATTCCCTCCGTAAAATATGACCGACTACACCGCAATATGTCATTCCGGTGGTAACAGCGATCGTCACGAATTGTACATTTTTTATCGCTAAAAGATCCTGCCGCACCCTACTGGCGCATCTCAATCCAATCTGTGATTCCAACACGTGTTTGTCGCCCCGCAGTCCAAATATGCAAAGAAATATTAGGTCTTTGTCGAAAAGAGATGTCTTGTTCACACATCCGTTCATCTCACAAACTACCCTAGAAAAATAAAAAGTCATTGTTTATACTTATTAAAAAAACATTCATAACCATGCAAAATAATATTATGAATAAGTCCTTTTTAAATTAATTATATTGTAGTATTTAATATAAGAGAAAATGTTATTTTTGCGGCTTACTGCGTTAATATAAATATAATTATTAATATAGTTCTCGATAATATATAAAAAAGGCCTGGTAAAAATATATTATAAATTTAGATATTTACCCACAGACTAATTTATAAGCCGTGTTAACGAGCGAGATCAATTCTTCGTTATCCATGACCGTTGTAATAATGTTGATGAAGAGTATAACTACTTGCCTCATCTCTGTGAGGTATTCTAATGGCTCCCCCATTTCTACTGACCGTATTACTGGTCTAAGCATATAGCTTCTCAATGAATCTTTCAATCCCTCTTTAGCTGCCTTTATAACTTTGGGCCTCACTAAATTAAATATTAAAAAATTATATTTATAAATGCAATTTGCAATCTAAAATTAATTCGGAACAATGTAAATTTTACGTTCAGACCCCAAGATTCTTTTGATTTCACGGGAAGTTGAGGGAATTAGGAGAGGGAAAATGGAAAGACGTAACTGATAGCGTTCTTGTGGCAAAAATTTGGTCCATTGTTCGGTTATCTTCAGGAGGAGGAGAAGAGTGAGTGGGAGAAGGAAATTAAGATTCCTCGGAATTTTGGAGGGTCGGGGAATACAGCTAGTTTTTAAGGTTATTACGTGCAGGCTAACCATTGTCAGTCGCGAGTCTGATAACGTTAGCGTGGGAGACCCCATGCATTTTACGATACATTTTGGTGCGACGTGGCGTCTGTTCTTTTTTACTTAAAATAGAATTGTTGGTCAGCTTCACAGTGCTGACATTCTTTCCCGGTTGATTGATATTTATCTCGCGGAAGTTGTTTGGTCCCTTTAGTTCTTTCAAATTATTATCAGAGGACTGCACTCATAAATGCCATCGATAGTCGCGACGTGGAACCGATTCTTCCAAAAGAAAAAAATCGTGGAGTCGTCAGGACTATATAAAAATAATATAAAAATAAATAACGTATAATGCAGATTGTACGTTTTTTTACTCACAGCTATAACCAATTTCTTCGAAATATTCTGTTTGAGTATCACCGGTCCAATTCGTTAAGGTTGCATCATTTGGCGCTTTGTTATTACGCAATGAATCAAGAAAATTTCTATCATGTTCGGTGTTTCTGTCATCTATTAATTGCAATACGTTTTATTACTTATTAGAATTAGACTTTACGTTTTTCCACTATATAAATTAATCACTGCGAAAGAATTCAAAATAATAATTTTTTAACAGCAAGTATATCATAAAATAAGATTGAAGAACATATGCAGCAGTCATTTCATAATAAGATTGAAGAACATTTAAATAAATCATCGTAAAAAATACACAAAGTAAATTAATTGGTACATGATACAAAAAAATTCTTAATTTGCCAGCGAGGCAATTAAATAATTTTTTTAAACATTATAACGTTAAATTTATTAACAAAGTTAAACAACTACAAATTAATCACAAAGATCTAGCATTGGCTTTCAAGCTTCTTATTTTAACAATATAAAATCATATACTGATTCCAACAATACCATTGTGAATATTGTGAGGTCTAGATTGATACCACATTGCTGAGCAAGCTATGATCAGAATATGTATACCGTCCGGTAACTTTTCATAAACATATTCGCTAGGATTTGCCCATTGCCAACTACTGGGTGCCACAAGAATATCGCCACCTCTAGATAGAATTTATTGTATCACTATATATACATTTGATTTGTTCCTCTCTCATAAAATTAACGAAAAGTAATTTTGATAAATTAAATTAGCGGAGCGCTTTTTATTCTCTTCAGTATTTTTTACCTCATAAATGTATAAATAAATTTACATCTATTAATTTATAATGTTCAATGTTGAATCTTATTCGACCGTACACGTGAGAACACAACCAACAGAATAATGCTTTCAACGGTTTTAACTGAATCTTAAGTGCTTATTTAATTCTGTGTGAATTTATATACTACGTAGTTCTTTAAACTGCGTGTCGAAATGATTTTTCGGTTTTAAAACTCAAACTCTACTAAATTACCGCAGTATAATATTACAAGTTAATATTTAACGAGTAATATGTTACTCAGCATTATTAAGATCGTTCTAAGATGTGAAAAAACATCAAATTGTTAAATTGCCAGTCAATTTAACTCGTAATATTACTGCGGTAGTTTAATAGAGTTTGCGTTTCAAGACCGAAAAATCATTTCTGTGCACGCAGTTTAAAGGACTACATACGTAGTATATAAATTCACACAGAATTAAATAAGCACTTAAGATCTAGCTAAGACCGTTAAAGACATTGATTCTATTGGTTATATTAATTTATATTTATAATAACAATTTATAAATTTATACTAATTATTATTTATAATTAATGAATACAGTAAATAAATAGATTATTATCTTTGTTCCTTCCTTTTTCATTTGTTTCACTTTAAACTTATACACTATTGAATAATTTATATACCTGCTTGCATTTAAAAAAATAAGTTAAAAAATATTGTTAGATAATATTTCACTATATGTAATACCTGCATAATCCTTCGGCAAATTTAACATCCCAAACAGGTTTTCCAGTAATGACATAATAAGACATCGTTTCTGGATCGCCAATAGACGTGAAATACGTTATTCCGGAAGCAATGGCAAGTTTTACTGTCAAAGATATTATTGAATTAACTTTTTTTAACTACCATCGTATCGGAGATTCTGCAATCTATTGTATAATGTTTTTAAAAAGTATAAACCTGTCAATTATTATTTGCTCGTAAATTTTGATTTGTAAACTTATTAATGTTGACTTTTGAAAACGCTAGAATTTAGCATTTTGACGTATTGATGCATTATTGGTGCAATTGTACCTCTGAGTGTTACACCAACGTCAGTGTTATAGGTTCCAAAATGTTTCTGTATGATGCATGCAGTTTGCATTGCCTCCGTCGCGATATCGCGCATAAGCATCCCTTCTTGGAGTTTCCACATTACTATAAACGCATCGCCGGAAAATTTCACAACATCCCCATTATGAGAAAGAATTTCCTGCACCATCGCGCCGATGTAGCTGTTCAAAGTTTCCGATAACTTAGACGGACCACCAACACCGGTCTTCGTGTATTTTTCTGTGAGATCTGTGAATCCTGCATTAATTAAAATTGCACATTATAATTTGTGATTCGTCATGATAATATAATTGATATATAGAGGAGAAGATGGTATTATGGCTAGTGTATATATTGTGGCCTCCTTTAATATCTCCGCTATTATATAGCGAATCTTAATGAATATTTATGAAATTATTTGTTCGGTAGCTCGCTGTTACGCCATGACGCTGATATATTCAATAGCCAGCACTTATTATAACGCATTTTTACTTTCAAGTATTTCGAAATATTTTTGAAGTATATTTTAGCACTTAATTACACCTATTTCCTCATTTTTCTTAAACTTAAGCGTATTTTTACATGAATATATGTATTTTTGAGTGTTATTTGTTACTTAATATTTTATTTGACTGTATATATTTTGAGTTATGCAAATTTAAATAATAGCATGTCATTTCGCTAATGTGGCTCTCAATGGCTATTGATTTATCACGACCTCTTTTTTAAGGTTTTTATATCAAAATAATTATTTGATAATCGATTGTAGCTCTACCGTTAATCTATAGTTTATATAATATTACGTATACTATTTTTAGTACTGAGATTTTTAGTACTGAACAGCTTATATGCAGAAGTATATGCATTCATTTACATACATTTAAAAATGTTTTACATTTTTGTTAATTTTGTAACCAAATACTGTTTTCTAAATAAAATCAATATTTTAAGGCTATTTTTATGGAAGGCCACATTACCATCCATTTTTACTTCGAGTCATTATGCAATGTTGCCACATTTTTATTAATAGTATCCTAAATAATAAATATTTCGTAACTTTGAGTCCAAAATCGATTCAACAACATTTCAACGAATATAACTGTCAAATTTTAAACTTAAATATTGATTATTAACAAAGTTACTTTGTAAAATGTAACTGGAGTGTCATAATACTACTCTCTCCTTTAATAATTCAACAAATATCTCTAACCTGAAACATCGCCGAGCATCAACGTTGTGTCATATTCTCTGGTCTCGTAATTGTCATAATGATCGAGGATTTCATCGGGACACATAGACGCGAATATTTTGGTATGTTGCTCCAATCTAGCACGCGACGATCGATCTGAATTATAGACTATCAATTGAATAATCTTTATTTAAAAAAAATTGTGAATGATTGTAATATGATTAATTAATCAAAATTTTAGTTGGCGGTATAATTACTATTTTTGAGAAATACTTTAAGTTTATTTCAATAAATTTTAAGTACTTCAGAAATGATATTTAAATATATGTTTAATTGATACTTAAACAATGTTCAAATTTATTATGTCGACATAATAAATTTTAATATTATTTAAATAATTTAATAATTATATATATATTATCAATCAAATATCATTTTCGTAATACTAGAAATGGCTGAAACTTCTTTGGTAATATTTCAAAACGATTGCAGATTCTTTCTGCTATGATATTTTATCAATCTTTCAACAAGGTTTCATGTGCAAGAATCGCGGACATTTTGCTATTTCAGAGCTGTCTCAGAAATGTTGCAGACATATTTCGCAATTTTTATGAAATGTTTCATCTTTCAGTTGGAATATTTCTGAGATATGTTTGAAAACTTTCAGTGCTGTATGGGTTATAAAGTTATAAAAATAATAAATTAACATAATATATATAATATTAAGTTACACTTAATATAATCCAATTGTAATTTCACTGCATTAACTTACTTTCTGTTATTAAAGCATTTGTATTCCTTGACATATCTGTGTTGTCCTTTCTTATTTTATTATTATAATGCAGACTTCTAAGATGCAGACACTATTATGAAGCAGACTTCAGATTCTAAGATACCTACTTCAAATTGAACATGATGCAAGTAGAACTTTTGCACTAGTTCATCTTTCTTTCTTTTCTCTTCAGGAGGAAAGAAGAAGAAAAAAGATGAACTGGTGCAAAAGTTCAGCCAAAAAGAACAGGCCTATGGTGTGCTCGTAATTAAAACAAGTTTGCGCATAGCAACGCGCTGACCTCATTTTCCGCCATTATATATATTCGCGAGTTTGTCATATGATTTGAAATGATTAAAAAATATACAACAATTCTAAAAGTATTCTGCAATATGTCATATAAAATGTTTTAACAGAAATGTTTCTAAAATCTATCATATTCAATAAATTGAAAAACATATTTAGAGAGAACAAAAAATCATCATGATGTTAAAATGGCTCCAAAATGTTTACTAAAAGTCATTTTTTGATCAATCATGATTCAGTTTAATGTCATTTTGATATTATCGTAAATTGTTCTACTTTAATTGCGAAAAACTTTTGTTTATGAATGACTTGTTCTGCTTTAACTTCGATAAACTTTTGTATATGAATAATGATATTGTGTGGAAACTGCAGGTATAAGTGACTTTCTATTTTTCTAATAGTGATTATGTATATGTGCTTATACATATAATGTGATTAATTAATCAAAATAGTTGGCGATATAATTACCATTTTTGAGAAATGTTTTAAGTTTATTCCAATCAGTAAGAATCTTATTTTAGACTGTACCATGTGAGAACACAATAAATACTAAAAATTAAAAATGGCTATACCGGTCGAAACTAAATCTTTAATGCCTAAATAATTCAATGTGAATTATACATACATATATATACATGTATATATATATACACTACACAAAAAAATTAAAGATTCACCTAGTCCGTCTTCAAAAATAGATAAAAATTCAGAAGAGTGTAATTTCGTCGAAAATGATCATAACGAGATTTTTAAAAAAGCATTTTAAAGCTTGAAATCTCTACTTTTGAAATCGGTAATTGATATTTCGATCTGATTAATTTTTTATGTTGCTATACGAACAGAAATGGGTATCCGTCAAATCTAAAAATTTTGTACAAACTTTACAAAGGTCTATGGCGTGAACTAAAAATCGCACATGTTGGTATACATATATTGGTATACAATGGTTTACATTTTTATTGTACATATTACACAGACTACACTATATAAAATATAATTAAAAATTTTCAGGAATAGAAACTGGGGAGTTAATAAGTGTAGAATAAATGTTAGTCTTTTCCTCCGTGAAATATTTATTTCAATATCAGATTGTTTAGAGGCTTGCAGAAGGGAACGATCAGCGTCAACAATAAATACACTCGTCGGACAATAGACAATATGTGTTTATTTAATAGCCTCGCTATATGAATACTTATACGAATTGTCGCTCTAACAGATCGCTGCCTACAATGTGACGGCCGAATTTTATTGTGCCTGGCCCTACTAGTCCTTATTGTGCTTGAATCTATGACGGGTTGACCTTGTTCTCTCTCTCCTCCCCCCTCTCTCTCTCTCTCTCTCTTTCTTTACGTGATTACTTATTAAATCTTTCCTTATTATCTCACAACATACCGTCGGTCAACTAACGAGAGTGGATTATACTCGCTATTGTAAGACATCGCGTTACACGAAATCGGCTCGTGCAATCGTAGCGATCCGTTGCTACTTGGTCATCGACGAATCGCCATAAAAACGCTAAACATCTTTATGTTTTTAATTCTTTCCATTTTTTGTGAAAATAAAAATTACTGTTCCTCACATATACGTATGTATATGTATAATTGTGTGTTGAATACATAAATTTTTTTTAATGTATCAGTTTATCTTAAATAAAAGTCGAAATATTTAATACACATTTAATACATATTGAATATATATTTAAGTGTATATACATGCCTGATACAGTTTTAAATATCTAAAATATTGCATTAAATTTTTGGAATAAATCAAATTATTAAGTCTAAATTAAAATAAATATCTTGAAAAATTAAACAAAAGATCTCTGAATGCATACTCGTTCAAGTAATTATTTCATGTAATAACAGTATTACAGCGATTTACTAATAGCGACGGATGTGGCCATTATACAGGCTATCGATTATCAAAGGAAGACAATCGTTAACAACGTCGATAAATTTTCTACGTAACGCGATGTAACGAAACGATTTAGCGCGCGTAATAAATTATTATTATTAACAGACGTTATATATATGTATATGTGTATATATCATTATATCTATACAGAAAATCTTATCATAATCACCGCATCCGTCGAAATAAATGCAAAAGTATTTTCACAGGATGTAAGACTTTTTCTTACTCTCAGCGATCGTGCCTTGCCATTGCAGAAACGGATCGTCGCGCTGAATTTCGTCGTGAATTTCGATTCGGAGCCTCGTTCCTCACATGCAAAGTGTCGCACATATGCCTGCACGTGTACTAACGTACATGTATGTTTCGCGTATGTTAAATACGATATTATTACCACATATTTTATGTCCACACGTGTAATTTGCACAAGCAGGTACACGCGAGTTCCGCGAGCTCAAGCGAAATCGTGCGCGATATCTGGGCTGTTGGGTATTTACCCCGTCGTCCTTTCCGTATTCTTCCATAATCCTTTCGACGCGTTTCTTTCTTTCCGTCGAATGATATATATTCGCGAAATCATATCTTCAAAGCTAATAGTCGATACGTATTAATAAAAGGCCCGTAAATTTGCTCCTCGTATTACGTATCATTTAAAAAATTCCGCCACTGTTGTTCGAGAAAAATGGTCGTTCTCATAATAGTATAGTAAATTGTATAACAAAATACTGCATTATCAGGAGGGATTTTAATGCGACGTGTGCGAGGACGACGGTGTAATTCCACGATTCCGAAGCATTATAAACCAAGAAGTTTTTTTTAGACAGATGAGAACGCGCACAAATATTTCACAGACATACTATTTTACTTCGTATGTCCCCTAACGTCTTCTTCTTCTTCATCTTCAGCTCTTCTTCTCTCTTTTTTTTTATTCTTTTTGCTTTTTACGACAAACGTGACTCGTTATATAATGGCACACAGCATGGCAGTTGCAACAATGTACTTAATTTTCAATAAACTGTTACTTTAATTAGCTTATCTCTTAACTTACTTCGGTAAACCTTATAGTTCTAGCTTCGTCGCACTTTTCATTATAATCCACCGTTCTTTCTCACTTACGACGATCATCATCAACTTTTATCCGGAGGCCGGAAATCACCGAAACGCGAGAAAAAAAATCATAAAAAAACGAACATGAAAGCGATTTCGCTGATTTCCTGCGAATTAAACACAACACTCGCTCGAGATATACACGACGCCTAATTAATTAAGCGTCGCAAGGACTAGGCGAAACAAGATCTATCTCACTCGTATTCTTGTCCTCTTTATCTTCCCCTTTCTCTCCCTCTCTTTCATTCTTTCTTTCTTTCTTTCACGCATACTCTCACACTTTTGACTTATATCCCAACTGTTATATTATTATCATTCGCTTAGGTATATACACGCGATTGAAAATTGTATTGCGTCGAGATTCTTCGAGTTTATTAACGATAAACGTTGCACAATAATAGTAATCGAAGCGTCTCTCCCTTCCTATCGCGGTTGCTCTTTGTCTAGACTTGTTATCAATTGTTCATTTAGCGATTAAACACGTAGAAATTGGAGAATAGAAAAGGAGAGGGTTGAAATCACGTCGTACCGTTGTCGAGCCTTATCGGATGCGATGGACTTTGAAGCATTTTTTTTTTCATAGGAACGTTTTATTTTCAATACTGTCATCATATCATTACTAGCAAAAAAAAAAACAAGAAAGCAGTAATGAAAATTAGAAACGCCGATATCTGCGAATTGGACTTGTTATACTTGTATGTATTAGTTGTACTTATGTTTTCATTGAAGTATGAATAATTGCTTTCTTAATTCAACTCATATCTCGTATTATTTCAATTTTTATTAAATTTTCAATCATGAGTTTTAATACCTTTTTTTAAAATTTTATCTCGAAATAGCATCCAATAAGGATTACAGTAACGTCAGTACGGCGTCCCTTACAATATTTACATAAAAATCGTATTTCTTTTTTTGGTATTTTCTTATCGTGGACATTTAACAGTCACGAGTCAAAAAATAACATCAGGACCGCTTTTCTTTCGCTTTCTTTCACTCAGCCTCTCACTCTCGTCTCACTCTACAGTCTCGCCTTAGGATCACCTTGAGTGCCGTATAAATTAGTGAGGTTCAAGGGGAGGATTTCGATGATAACCGATAAATCAATGAATTATTACAACGAACAGTCTATAATGATAATGCACGATTAAGCCTTGTATCTTTTCGAGTGATACTTTTTGAAAAATTTCTTTAGGCATAAGGGGACATTTAGTAATTACGTAATTATTTAATAATCAATAATTAATAATTTACAGATACTCTTCATTTACGAAAATGATAGATTTTAAACCCAAGCGCGATGTCGATTTACAAATGAAAGTCAAGTAATAATGGTTATGTTCAGCAGAGAAAACTAATCAGTTAGACTGAGCTTAGTGATTTCTTAATATGATTGGCTCTTGCCTTTAGTTTTTTGTTGGATCTAAGTGTATAGAAACCAATTATATTAAAGAACATCACTAAGCGCTAACTGATTAGTTTTCTCTGCTGAACACAGCCAATGATCTCCCGGATAAATGAAATTGGACCTAAAGTTTAACGAGTGCTTATTCTACCGCTTATTACGCTTCTAATAATTTAGGCGCGATCTGTTGCGAAATACAATCGCATCCTCCCCCTCGTTCATTCCATCACCCGAACTCTTTCACTGTATCAACGCGAACGACAAAAATTCTACGACATCGATTGTATCGAAAGGATCTTTGTGGAGTGATCGGATAATATGTTACTATTATATATTATATTGTTATATTACGTTAGTAGAATCTAATATGTCAACAAGAAATTCGATTTGATACTTTGTGTCTATCGCATTCCCCGTTCGTGCATATGGTCATATATTCCCTGCGGTTTTTCGTAAAACAGAAATTGCAAATTAAAATTATTATAGAGTTAAGTAGCTTATTTCAAAGAGTTGAAATATCGAAAGTGATTAGATTTAATATTCACAATGTTAATCAAGATGGGTAAGAGTCGAGAATTTTAGAAACATCGAATATTGTGTATAAGTGAGATTGTAAAAGTGAGATAAGTATTTGGAGTTATATGATTTTGTTAAAAAATTCTACGCTGGAAAAATAATGTTACCAATTTTTAAAAAATTGATTCATCAAACACACAGCACATTCATGCTCCGATCACTCGTTATGTGTTAACAATTGTGTTAATTAACGATAATATTATTTTTTTGGTTTAGCTATATATGATGTAACACGATGATATAGGCTTGATATGACAGTGGCACACGTTAACTAATTTTCTCTCCCCATCATCCTTCCTCTCCATCTCACCTTCGATCTCTCGACTCGATCGACGCGAAAGAGATATTTAACGGTCACACTATATATATATATATATCCCTCATCTAAAATTGACTCTTGTAAATACGAAAATTATAAGATGTAAAACGTTGAAGGTAACAAAAATTAAATGACAACAGTTATTATTTTTATGAAACTTAGAACGTCTTAACAATTTGTAATGTCATTAATAAAATTTTACCATCTCTCTAACATCTTTATAAAAATATGAACAATAAGAGAACGTGTTCTATAAACTCTTATTGATTTCAGACAGAGAAAATATTTAGATAGTCCGGGCAATTATCAATAACTATTAGATTGTCTGCAGTCTTTGATTCTTGTGGAAAATTTTAACTTAAAGTAAATATAATTCTCTCTTTCACTTCTCACTTTATTTTATTCATGCGGCTCCGGATGATATTAACTTAAATTATCTCATCTTTGCACGTGCATCTACATGAGATTGGAGGTCAGAAGTAAGAGAGGAAGCTGTTTTGTAGCCATTTATACATATTCTGAGGATTACGGCCAAGTATCGCGATTTTTAGTAATTAAAAATATATTATTAAATAAAAAATATATTATTTAATTAAAATTAAAGTAATAATATAATAACAATATAATATATAATATTTAAACATTAAGTTTTTTACTAATTAAATATCATTGTTAATAAATAAAAAAGAAAAATAATGATTTTAATTACTAATTCCAAGAAATGATAGTTTAGGTAAAAGATTGATACTTTCAAACTTTCAAATACATTTTAAGCACGGCTCGCGATGCTTCGCTCCAATAAATATCCGCGCTACGCACAACACGCACTTTGATTCCAGCTTACAGTTGTCCTAACGTTTAGATATATTAAAGTCGAGTTAATAAGTCTTTTTCTAAGTGGTTCGTAGACGTTTCGTCAAGATGCAAAGAGACGCCATAGTTAAACGAATAAACGAATGGATAAGCTAGCAACAAGAGAAGTGCTGCCGTATCCGTGGAATTCACAGAGGGGCTATCCTCAAGTATTAACGATAAAATTTTACACTTTCAACATTTCGCAATTTAACCCACCGCAATGGCAGACGCGACGACATTAGCGGCGAGCGAGAGCGAATGATCAAAGAACGTGTCATCCGATAGGATGTTCTTTCACTGGTCATCTTCTTTTTGTAATACATTATGGTTCTCGTAAGAAGCCGATGTATATGTTATTCAAAAACGTTGCAACGTACTCGCATCGTAAATATTGCATCGCACGTCGCAGCAACTCAGATCGCTCGCCAGCTTATCTCAAAAAATGACATTTCAAGCTCTTTATAACGTCAAAAGTCTTATACCGTTTCTATTAAATTGACGGTAAGTTGTCAACTGGTATAAAGAGAAAAAGGAAAACGCAATGAAATATCGCAATGGAGTATCGTGCGCGTTTTGTGAAATCTGTGACGACGCATCTTGTAACTTAATATGCAACAATAGTCTCGTTTTATTAATTTAATTTAAGTATAATTTGCCACAAATTTCTACCATTGCCTAAAAAAAAAACACATTTCCAAATTCATATGTTATTTAAACTCAACAATCGAGATTTTAAAGTGCACCGTCTTTTCCTTGCGATATTTTATTACGATCTATAATCCCCTTGTGCGATATACATATGCATAATGATCGTGCATTCTCCGATAAAACAGTCTCGAATAAATGCGGATTTCGTTTAGCGAGATATGCATGTACACATTATAGATTCCTATTCTATAGTAGTGTACCTTGGAAACAAACATAGATTTTTAAATAGAAGCCTCCAAGAAATTGTTTACACTACTTTCGGGACAATTGCATGGGTGGAAGAAATAACGTAAATATTTACAAGAGATATTCTTTAGTGCCTCGGCTATGTTCTCTTGGCTTTCCGCGATCTTTCACAAAGTGCGTTCTAAAGAGCGCGTTCGTGCACATCGTCTGGTACTTACAACGGTGTATTTCTTCTATATATTCCCATCTTTTTGCTATTAGCGTGACGATTGCAATGATTTAAAGTGACACTCTAGTGATATATTCAGAAATATTTCTGAATTTTTTGATTTCTTAAATATTAATTTCCACAAATCACAGACATTGGTTTTAAAATTGACCGTTCCTCGATTAATTTTCGTAGATATTAAAATAAACAGAAATAAAAAAATAAAAAAACAATTTAATGGTAAAGTTAATAGTAAAATTTTTCTGATTACGAACGCAGAATGATGTAAATTCTTATACTAACTTTTTTTTAATTCATTTATTTTTTTCTTTGCAGGACGAAGATGGCAGGGATTATTTAATTTATTCCAATTGTAATTTTATTTAAAGTAATGTCGATATATGTAAACTCATTAATTTAAGCTAAATTCTTCAAATAAATTAAATATTATAAATACTTATATGTAAAAAAAAAAATAATTAGAAATCTTATTAATAAATATTTGGATATTCTAAAATGTTCGAATTGTTTAAAAATCCAAGAAACAAAATTCCAGTCCATGCTAATCATTTCTTTTAATTCTCTGCTAATTTAATTTTTATTTTGTTGCAACACTAAATTAATTATACACCTAAAATTAAATATATTAAAGAAATAAATATAAAATATTGCTCTTCTAATCAATTGTCAATTTTTTAACAATCGCTGCGGGCTGTAAGAAACTATATATAATAAACAACAATTCATATTTCGATACATTATTGCAATAATAACAAATTATCATGTCTATAACGATTCAAATGCCGCTGATATCGAAAGGAGAAAAAATAAATGCCTATAATATATTGTCAGGATAAAATATTCGAAACCATCATATGTCATCCATTGTTATTATATTTCATCCATGGTAAAGCGAATATGTGCTATCTATTTGGATTATCAGCGGGCTGTAGAAGCCTTTGGCTTCTTGATTTTGACTTTGGAATTTTTTCAATCACTATATATTACATGGATGATAAAATGTCGATTAATGATGAGAGATGTTCGAATAAATGACGAAGATGATGATGGTGATGAAGATAGATGCACGATACGTGATGAGCGGCACAGGCAGGGGTGTTGGCTGTTGCTGTAGTTGCTGATATTAGTGGTGTATTATAGAGTTTTTTTGCTGTTGTAATTGTTGTTTGTTTCGTTTTCTTTTTTGCTACTAGATGTTCTATACTGCCTCTACGTTCGCGGGTGTGTGTGCGTATGACAACATCGAGGTAACGAAGGGACCGATACTCCGAAATACCGTAAGTGGTACTCGAGTACTTATCTGGTATCCTGATGATGAATCTACGAGTGATCTTCGTCTTTCATATCGGACACCATCGATGCCCTTGTTCTGTAAAACGTCTTCTAAGGTTAATTATTTACTTATATTGCATTAAAAAAAGATTATTGAGAACTTACGAATACTTGCAGCTCGTAATAGTCGATGTCGGCGAGCTGTCATCATTCACAGCAATTGATTTCGGTAAATTGATCCTACTAAAGCGATCATCAAAGGAGTTACTATTATTATTATTATTATTATCGCTACTGTCATCACTGTCATCGGATATCTTGAATATTTTTTGAAATAAGTGTGATGTTGTTTCCCGCTTGAAGTCTAACTTGATACTCTTCTCATCCTGGAAAATATCAATAACGACGATTCTGTTTTTGTTGTTATATATACATATAAGAATAAAGATTTTTTTTAATTTCTTAAATTACCTCTTCCCTCAGTCTATCGAGTAATATTTTCTTATCGGCTTTTAGTTTCGCCGCTTGATCCGCTTGTGTTGGAGTTTGGATGCCTGAATGTTCCAATAAAGCTAAATGAGCATCCTTCTCGGAAAGGACAGCTTTTAAAACATCACGTCTGTAATATTAAAATAAATTATTAAAAGTATATTATATTTGTGTGTGTACACACACACACACACACACACACACACACACACACACACACACACACAAAACTGTTTTTTTTTATTTATATGTTGAAACACCCACTTAATTTGATGCAACTCTTGAAGTTGAACAGTCTTCTCCTGATTCGACTGGGCGAGTTTCCCTTCGGTCTTAAATACCTTATAAAGAAGTGGCTCGCACGTGATGCATTTCGTGGTTGAAGCAGCTTGCATTACTGCGATTTCCTTCTCTATCTCGGCAATCTGATAAAATAATAAGTAATTTTTTGAGAAACATTCCAATAACTGTATCACTTTTTTCAAGTAATTAATTAAAAATAAAAAAATAAATTATAGAGTCAACACAAATAATGGCAATACGTATTGGCAAGCACAGATATTCGAGCGATACAATATTCACAATGTATAATTATTCACAGATTTTCTGCAAATGTATTTTCTATTTTATTTATTGTTACTACTATATCATTAATTATTATATTATAAAATAAATAAATTTTATTAGAAATAATTGTATTATACTCTAATGTTATACTTATTTTAATATGAATCGAATAAATTATGACTAAAACAATATGTATAAAACAAGTTTAATATTATATATTATAAAGGTTTCCAACTTACTCTTTGATCGGCTTCTTTTCTAAGCTCCTTCTCATTCTTTAACTTCGCCTCAATCTCATCCGTAATTGCAATGCTCTGACGAAGAGCCGCGTCCAATTCTTCTAATTTATTCTCTTTATCCACGAGGTTCTTTTTCAATTGAAACTCTATCTCTTCCTTTTTCTTTAGGGTGGCGATGAGCTCTTCGATCGCGACATCAATTCTCTCACCGAGCGAAGTCTCTAAAGAATTGACCTCCATTTCTAGCTCCTGTACCCTCTCATTTTTTAGTCTAATTTCTTTCTTCAGCACATTAATGATTTCCGTTTCGTAAAATCCTTCTTCCATTTCGGCCATCTCTTTTTCCATTTTTAGAATCTTATTTTGCTGCTCGACAATTTGCTGTTCATATCTTTGAATTCTGTTATCTTTTTCCGAAATATCGTGTCCCATTTCCTTCATCTTTTGCTCTTTTCCTTGCAACTTTATTTTCAGGCTCTCTTCCTGTTCGTATTCTTGAATTTTATTAACTTCTTCCAAAACGGCGTGCATTACGTCCTTTATCTTTTGTTTTTTTTCTTCTAGTTCACAAGCTACTTCATTATTAGATAGAAAGTTCACCTTCGGCGTGTCTCTGACTAAAAACAAAATAAAAACAACGATATAGTTAAAAATTTTAAAACATAACAAATTTAGTGGAGATTTCACTTACCTGGTTTATTTTCTTCAAATTTTGACAATTTTCTCAATTCAGAAATTTGATTCTCTAGCTGAACAATTCTGCATTCTCGATCCTGCAACTTTCGTTTAAGGCCGTCAATGTCATGCTCTTTGACGTAATCCTCCAAATTCGTAACCATCTTCTCCAGCTCTATAATTCTCGCTTTATCAATTCCCGCATTCATGAGATTGTTCTTCTGAATCCACTTTTCCATTTTCATAATACATTGTTTATCGAGCGATATCTGATATCGCAGATCACGCATCTCTTTCACATCCTCCTTGAGGTAGTCCTCGAGTTCTCCTACGGCGTCTTCCAGTTCCACGATCCGTTTGGATTTCCTGTTGATCCTTTTCTCGAGATCGTGCATTTTTTGCGCGTCCACGTTTTTCCGTAGGAGATTTTCTAGCAACACTACTTTCTGCTTCAGCTCGATGATGTGCTGATTCTTTGCCTCGATCTCCTGCTTCCAAGACTCCTCCACTTTCACGTTCGTTTTCTCATCGCTGTTATCCTTTTCTGAAGATTTCGTTGTGCTCGTGTGATTCTTCAAAAAATTTTTTAAGGCTGTCACTTGCCGCTCCAGTGCAAGGATATGCCGATCCTTTGCGTTCGGATTACAATTTTCGCATGCCTTCGGTTGCGTTTCAATATCCTTGTTTGATATTTCGTCATGTCCATTAATGTCCTTTAGGCCCTCACAGCATTTCAATTGCTGCTCCAGCTGGACGATGTGTTGATTCATCGTCTCCGTCTCCTCCTTCCAAGATTCAATATGTTTCGCGTCACCCAACAGGTCCTTGCACTTATTGTGCTCCATCTGGAGATTCTCCATCGTTCTTTCCAGCTCGAATATGGCACGGTTCTTCGCCTCTAGTGCTTTTCGCCAAGAAGACTCGTCCTTGTTATCCTGAGACTAGCGTGCGGTATGCGTGCCGAAGCGACGTTTGTTGGCAAAATGGCAAAATGTACGGGATGGCGATAATGAAAACAAAGGCGGAAGCACACAGGAGGAAACAGATCAAGGTGAACGTATGTGTATGTATGTATGTGCAATTTTTATCTGTATACATGCATCGATCGATGCGAAGAACGCGAAAGTGCATCTTCAAGTGATGAGATATTATCTTTGATCTTCATTCTTCCCTCTATCTCAGTATATTTAAATAATCATTCGTTAAATTATCTCTTCGCGATACTTTGTTATCTCCTTCTTTTTCTTCGCGTCTGCCGTTCGCCGTCTGATTTTCCTTCGTCCTTTTTTTTTCTCTCGATTTAAACTTGTATTTATATTTATATTTACGTGTGTGCATACATATATACATCTACATACGTATATCTTCCGCGGCCGTGTGAGTTACAGTATGTATATACAGATGGATGCGCGTGTATTTGTATCTCTTGTGTGTACGCCGGTATGTTAGGTATGTATATTTATATATATTCATATATATATATGTGTGTATTTATATATATGTATATATATTCCGGATTTTTCTTAGTAATAATAATTAATTAACGTTATTGTTTCCGTTGTCATCTCTCGCGTCGTCGCATTAATATGTATTTATAAGTTATCCTCTGCATTAAATTTATATTTATATATTTATATTAATAATTTTATCTTCAATATTTATATATTCTCAATATTTATATTTATATATCAAGTTATTGTTGTGTTATTATCGTTATTATCCTTTCGCTATAATTATTAAATACGTTAACAATGGTCGCAGCATTTTACGTAAAATAATTATATGTCTCGACGTGGGTTTTGTCCATTGGCGGATCGACATCAATCCTTCGTTTAAGTTTCTCGTATATACGTCTATACTCGTAAAGTCTCGCTTATAATATGCAAATTGTACTAAAAAGAACGGAGAAGGCGTCCCCAACAAAAATCGACCTTAGAACAAGCTTTTTAGGAATCCGGCGGGTCCCGCCTATTAGCATCGTTTCGAGAAACAAATTTATAACATTTTTATTTCATTATGTTCGTTGTATTGTCAATGCAAAGCCAAAAGGAAATACGTACAGAGGAAAAGCGGCGATATGTGAAGCATATGTGAATGTCGTGTATATATCCAAAAGCAGCGTGAAAAATGTCAGAAGACAAGTAGTTAGTAGATTAATAATATGGAAGAAGAATATGTTAATATAAATTAATTAATTTATATTTTTCTTATTATCAATACTCCGCAAGTAAGTAAGATATACTGACCTCTTGCTGTGCAGTTGTAGCTTGTTTCAACTTGGCTTGTGCGGTTTTGAGTGCTCTGCGATGAAGAAATGAGAATTAGTAGTGAAATTACTTTAATTTGTTTCAAAGTATATAGATATGGAAAAAATATCAATAAATAGTTCATATGAATTTATTAATAAATTTGTTATTTTCTATAAAATTATTTTGTTATAACATGTTTTAAAAGATATCTACAAGCAATTTATTTCACGTCATGTTATGCTTATTTTTAATGAAGAATATCATATAAAATTGTATATAGTAACGAAGAACTACTGTTTTATATTTTTGCAATATAACATAATATAAAATGAATACACAGAATCGGTATTACAAGTTAAAAAGAATGTTGAATCGAAACATCTATAACTTGTTATATTATACTAACAAAATTTAATTACACGCGCGTTCACTTTGTAATTGGCTCTAATTCAGATGTATTTTCGTCATCGTTTGAGATACTCACTCTTGAAGATCTCTGATCTGTTTTTCCTTGGAGTTTTGCTCCTCCTGTGTCATCTGAACCAGCTGCAATAGCCTCTCGGTCTCGGCGGCACTCCTGCCTGATTCTTCTTTCGCTTTTTCCAAATCCCTCTCGGCAATTTCGAGAGCCTTTTGCATTTCTGCTAATCTCTTGTCCGGCGCTCCGCCACTCTATTAAATTGAATCGTATAAATTTAATGATAAAAACCATCTACGAATTCATTCATGTTTAACAAATATATTTAGTAAGATTATACAGTATTATTAATAAGAGAATTACTTATTTTTTTTAATAATAAAGTATTAATTTTTATTGAAAATGAAAATTAAGTAAGCTTAGTAAACAAACTTTCTCAAATCCGAAATTAAAACTTTTGATGTTAATCGTCACTTGACTTCCACTTTTCAATTAAATAAATTACAGTATAATATAGTCATTATAAATATTCGTAATAATTACATATACAACTAAAACTATAATATAGCTACAAAAAGAATGTTTTAATGTACAATATAATTACCTTTTGTAATTGTTGCTCCAGTTGATCCATTCTCGCCTTTCTCTTTTTGATGTCTTGGTCGAGATTTTGAAGCGTTCTCTCTTTTTCCTCTATCGTCCTAGCTTTCTGATCTACGGCCTTCGCTCGTTCTTCCGTCTGTCTTCTCTGCTCGTCCAATTGTCGTCTCTGATCCTCCATCTGTTTCCTCTCTTGAATAGTATCGGCGCCAGCTTTCGCGGCGCCAGCTTGGAGTTTCTTGTTCGCCTCGTGCAAATCCACCTGCATTTAGAAAGGAATCAATTGTAGCGCATCCTTCGTACTTTCATCGCATGCATGACTTATTAATTTTTTTTCTGGACTAGCCAGAAAATCAACTGCGAGACAAAGAGAGAAAGAGAAGCTGATGTGTGCCGTAAGAACTATGATAATGACCATTCCAAAATGCAAAACCGACGACTATCTACTTGCGCTTTGGCTTAATGTGTTCTGCCATAACCTGTTTGTATATAAACTTCAATATCCAAAGTGCAATTAGATCGTAAGGCTACACACTAACTCTCAGTATTCCCATTTTTACAAATAAAAATCGATCGATATTTTTATTTCTTCTATAACTGATTATAGATTGAGATTACTGCACGTAAAATAAATTTTGTGGGAAGATTGAGAGTTGCGTTCTGTCGACCAACTGGTCGACAAAATTGTGAATGCATGATAGATAAATAAAGTAATAACAATAATAATAATAACAATAATAATAACAATAATAATAAAACGAATCGAACGCGACACAGACACTCCTCCATATCTAGTGTGCCTTCCAACAAGCGACACAAATGACATGGTGTGACACAATGGATCGTTACATCCTTGTTGTTTGCCAATATTAAACAAAGATGACATGATCACTGTCGCACTGTGTCGCTTGTTGGAAGGCACGCCTAATTATTATATAATATATAGCGAGATATGTATATACATACAGAGAGATATATTAATTGTAATAAAAACGTGGAGAGTACAATATAAAACAACGTATATACCTACAATAAGAAATATATGTACGTGAGCAAACGCTCGAGATGTGCACCAATCAGAAAGAGGAGGATATCGTTTCTTTGAGAGTTCTCTCTGACATACTTCGATAGAGGTTTACATCCTTGCATGCTTTTTACACAGAAGATAATTTCAAGAAATCAGAGAAAGATATGAAGATATGAAGCAATACTTCCTCATCTTATTGATGCAGTGCATGCTTTCCAACATAAATTTTTTCACGATTACTTCTTGCTGCCACGTTTAATACGCGACATAAGCGCAGCTGTAATAGTAACATGACTAAATATAGTAATAATAATCGGGAGAGAGAGAGAGAGAGAGAGAGAGAGAGAGAGAAAGAGAGAGAAAGCGAGCGAACAAGCTATAATCAATCATTTTATTTTTTTATTGACTTATTTATCATTCCATCTCTAATGTCTGTGTCCAGACAATTGATCCTTTCATCTGTGTCTATTATCAGCTGTTCTATATATTTTTTGCGTTCGCTTTCTTTCATATAACAATAATAGTCACAGTGCCACTGGGCAACTAAAAATACAACAACGATAATAATAATTAATAATAATAATAATGCAGACAGTAATAATAATAATAACAATAACGATAAAAAACAACAGCGACAATATAATTATAACAATAAAAACTTTGAACATATTCTGATAGCAATGAGCGATAAATGATAGTGCTTGGAAATATTGTCTGGAAGAAAGGAATTAAGGAAGGAAAGATCGTCGTTGGAGTAATGATCTTCTGACGAAGGGACGTTTCACTGTGCTGCGGATATCTGCTTGCGCACGTGTATAATGTACTATAAGTGATATGTGCGCACGTGAATGGTGCAGCGTGTCTGGTTGGTCCCGAATCACGCATATTAACACACATATATATATGTATATATTTGTTCGTTACATATTTTTTTCTGGCGGCGTGTGACAGTCTATTGGACGCGTCTGTCTTCGAATCGAAGAAGAGAAGGAAGAAGAAGAAGAGACGAGATTTATCATTCTGTTTTTTCAACAATCGACTCGATTGCATATCAGGGGATATTTTTTTTTTATAGAATGCGGGCAGAGTGCGCAGGATAGTAGTGATAGTGATGGTGACAGTTGAGGTACTGATGGAGATAGTGATGGTGCTTATGGTGATGATTGGTGGTGTGAATGGCTGAATTGTGAACTGTCGTCAGCAGCGCGAGCGAGCACGGCGTGAGGCCGACACGTGCGTCGGAACTGCCGCCGCTGCGGCCGCTAACCTGATTCTTCTCCAGTTCCTGGCACAGCATCTCGAGCTGTGCCTGGAACCGCTCGCGTTCCACTGTCGCCTGTTGAATCTCCTCGCGCGCGCGATCCAGCTCCTTTCTCAGCCTGGCGATCTCCTGGCCGTTCTGTTGTGCGGGCTGCTGTTGCTGTTGCTGCTGCAGCTGTTGTTGCTGTTGTTGCATGGTGACCTGCATCTGTTGTATCTGCTGTTGATGCGCGTGCAACTGTCGTTCCGTCGTCTGTATCCGCTTCTGCAAATCACCGGCCTCACGCTCGGCAGTGTCCGCCCGCTGCCGCTCCGTCTCGCATAACTTCCTCCACTGCTCAAGCTGAGCCGCGTCAGCCTGAACCGTCTCGGTGCCGCGCGACGCCAGCTGCTTCTGCAGCTCCTGCACTCGCTTCTCTGCCTGTTCGGCTCGCTGTCGCTCCTTCTGCTGCGCCTGCTGCACACTCTGTACCTGCTGCTGCAGCCGTTGTACTTCGCGCATTTGCGCGTCAAGCGTCTCCTTGGCGGCGCGATCGGGTGTCTGCGCGTGGGCACGCTGTTGGAGACGGCGGGCCTCTTCGCGCTGACGCTCGAGCTCGGCCTCGTTCGCGCTAAGCTCCTGCTGGAAATTGACCAGCATTTCCTGCGACTTCTCCAGTTGTATAACCAGTTGATCGCGCTCTACCTGCAGCTGCTTCGCATCCACTTCCCACTTCTCTTTCATCTTTTCCGAGTGTTTCTCCCGGTTCTCCAAGATTGCTGCCATCTTGTCGCGTTCACGTTGCGCCAGCTGCAGCTCGTACTGCATTCGGGCATGTTCCTCGTTACCAGCGAGTTGCTGCTGTTGCTGTTGCTGCTGTTGTTGTTGTTGCACGCGGCGCAACTCCTGGCGCAGTGCATCACGTTCGTCCCGTAGCAGTTGCACATCAGCGGCGAGACGTTCAAGCTCCTTCTTACTAGCATCGGTAGCTTCCTGATATTTAGCAGTTTGCAGATGCGTTTTTTCGAGCTCTTTCGCGAGTCTGCCAGCCTCAAGTTCGACCTGATCACGCGCCACGATCGCCTTGTCCAGGCTGGCTCGTAAACGTTCTACTTCAATACTCGCGCTCTCGGATCTCGTCTTACCCTCGGTCTGCATCAGCCGCTCCAACCGCACAATCTCGACACGTAGTTTCTCGTTATCTGCCTCGAGCGCATCAGATCGTATCTTCACCTTGTCGTGTCGGTCGCGTATCTTCTCGGCTTCGATTCGCGCACGCTCGATCTCCGAACGATTGCGTTCCTGCTGCGCAGTAGCCTTGCCGGTCTCATCGCGCGCCCGCTCGAGCTGAAGCTGCGCCTCATGCAGCTTCGCCTCGAGCTCGGCGTGGTTCGACTGCGTCCTCTTCAGCTCAGCCTCACGGCCTTCCAATCGCTCGCGTAGTTTTTCCACCTCCTGTTGTAGCCTACTACCCTCGCTTTGCCACTTTTCTTGCTCGTACTGGTATTTACCTCGCACGCCTTCCGCACGCTCCAGATCGGCGCGCAGCCTCGAGGCGTCCTGCTCAGCCTTCCGCGCACGTTCGAGTTCCGCCAGCGCCTTCTCCAAACGGTCGCGTAGCCGCTCCACCTCCAGCTTCGCCCACTCGTGCTCCTCCTTCTGTCGCTCCTGGCTCTCCTGGTACTTGCCGAAACGTGTTGCATACCTCTCGACCTCCTCGCGCGCGTTCTCCGCCTCGGAACGCAGTCGTTCCGCCTCGCCCTGCGCCTTCCTCACCTCCGTCTGCTGACGATCGTGCTTCTCGTACATCTTCTCAATCTCAAGTTGCATACGCGCAAGCTCCTCCTGCGTCTTCTCCGTCGCTGCCTGCGCCTTGTTAAGCTGGGAGTGCGCGCGCTCCAGCTCGAAGCTGATGCGCTCGTTGTCGGCCACCAACTTCTCACGCTCGTTTTGCAATCGTCGCAGCTCGATCTGCGACTTCTCGTAGCGCTCACGCACCATTTCGAGATCTACACTCAACCGATCGATGTTCTCCTTTGACTTCTCCTCGTGCTCTTTCGTACGACCGAGTTGCAGCGCCGCGCGATCGTACATTTCCTGCACTCGAGCCAGTTCCTCCTGGGCCTTACGCGATTCCTCACGTGACTTGGTCGCCAACATCTGCTGCTTCTCCGTCTCCAGCTCGAGTCGATCCTTGTCCGCCTCCATAACATCGATGCGATTCTGAAGCCGATACACCTCGCTCTGCGACCTGTCATATGGTCATAAAATATTTAGTCTCTGTTCTCTTTAACTATAATTTGTCTACATAAATAATTGGCGAAAATTTCATCGATAATGCTTGAAGTTGAAATTGTTTTAAATATCTTTAAGATTTTTTGTATTGTAATATTGTTATAAATCAGTTATTGAGTCATATAATGTTATACTCGAAACAATTAAATTTTTGCAATTTAAATATCTAGCCAGTATTACCTATCGTATTTTTCCAACATCTTTTCGAATTCTTTGGTAGTGTTTTCTCGCTCCTCGTGAGCTTTGTTCATAGAATACTGTGCCTTCTCCAGTTTCTCCTTTAGGATTTGGATTTCAGTCAGCGCATCATCTCGCTCCAACTGTTTTATCGCAATAGAAAAAGAACCAGAAAGAGAATTTCAGTTTTCTAATAATGTAACTTTTATGCAGAATAACATCATTGGCTAATAAAATGGAATCATTCATATATCAAAATTATTTAAAATAGTTTATAAGGATTAAGAGGTGATATCATTTATTACTAAGCCACTAAGGAGCTAATTCAACTCACCGTTAATTTCTGATGAGTATTATGCGCCTTCTCCCATCTCTCCTTTACCAAGTCGAGTTCTGAGAGTACATTTTCCTTCTCGCGTTGCATCTTGGCTATCTGATTTTGCTGGAATTCTATCCTCTCGTGCATCTTCTCCATCTCTTCCTGGAAGCTATCTCGTTCCTTCTGTAGTCGTTGCATTATAACCTGACAAACAATTATAACGGAGTTATCGAATTATTAAATTTAAATCTCGATTAATCTTTTAGCTAATTGCGCTCACCTGAGCTTTTTCGTACTTGTCCTGTAGTCGATCCACATCAAGCTGAATCGCTTCCCGCTCTTTCTGCATTCTCGTTGACTGTCCTAATGCTTTATCAAGCTGGCTCTGCAGATTCTCGAAATCGTAGTTCTGTTTTTCTCTTTCCATTTGCATCTATACAATTATTATATAGCGTATGTTAACTGTACTTTAATAAATCATACACATAATATATACATAACAATAACATATACATAAATTATTAAGAGCAGTAACAAAGGATTAAAATTAATGTCATTTATATATACTATATATATATATATAATATATATTTGACACAAACGTTAAAATTAATTAAATATTTCCAAACTAAAATATATACGTTTCAAGCTGATAGAAATATTTATAACGATAAATTGTCTGTTCATACAATACTTCTGATTCTTTCGAGTTTACTTACTCTGCGAACTTCCGTCTGCGTCTTATCGAGCTTTTCCTGCAGCTTGTCGACCTCACTTTGCGTCATCTTGCGATTTTTCGAGTTCGCCGATTGCCTTATCCCTCTCGGAGTGAAGACGGGCCACGGATGCCTGTGCTCGATCGTACTCCTCTCGCAGGCTCTCCTGTTCGCCTTGAGCATTCTCGAGTCTCGCTTTGAGCCTGTACACTTCGCCTTGACTTTTCTCCACCTTAAGAAGAAAAAGATTTTTCTCTGATGCCTTATAAATCTAATTAACTCCGAATTACATGTAAACATAACGTTTTTATGCAGTTTAATTGAACAAACTGCAATTACTATTTTTTTTTAATATTACGAATTCCGCTGTTTCTTTAAGAATCCTCAAAAATATTATGAGTGCAATAATAATCGCATGAGTAAAAACTGCAATTTTATAATGCTGTCAGTTATAAATATTATTGTAGGAATAATGAAAGTTTATGCATACTTCCAACATCGTGGAGAAATGCTTCTTTCATAAGTACGCTCTTTGCAAAGTAAACCTCTCAATTAAGGATTGTAACACAAGACCGAACGTAAACGCGATTTTCCGCGCTAGAAAGATTTATTCGTTTTCATGGTCTTTTATCTTCCGTCATTAACTTGTCTCCGCGTGGAGCAAATGATGAGCAGGGCAAATGCGAACTTAAGCACACAGTTTAGCCGTGCTCCTTCAGAATCGAGCGATATGGTAATGTACGCGAGTAATTTTCCAGTCACTTAGGTGGCGGGATCGTTACTTCGCTGCCAGTTGCAGACACCGGGTGCAAGTTGAAAGCGTGATTGGAAATTGGATCCTATTGCGTGGACAAAGATATAGGCAAAGATGTAGGCGACAGTGGAAAAACGAGAGTAGGAACGAAGGAGAAGAAGATCGAGAAAAAGTAGGACAAAGATGAGAAAGAGTCTTTCAGGTAAATGTTAAGAACTCTTTTGAATTGACCGCGATTGAAATCATTTGTTTGCGAAGATACGTGACCGATTCAAACACGACCCTCAGAAAGTGCTCGTCGAAATGAAACTGCCGAGTTGCAGCCCGAAACGGATCTTCAGTCGTCCATTAATAGATCGCTGAGTGGCGACGTGTGTATACAGGTCGTGTGCTCCAGCAAAGTAGTCCAGGTTACTTCTGTGCTGATCAATCGATACTGTAATTGATGTATAAATAGCACTCCCGCTACAGAAACGAAGAAGATGAGATAAGTTGTCGCGAGATCGAAAGCTCCGAATTGGGACTTTTATCTCTTTCGTGAATTAGGACAAGTGATACTTTCACAATTCCTTAAATAACGATTCTGAGATATATATAAAGTACCACCCCGCTAACGTACATATAAACAATATTAAAAATATAATACAATAATTTCAGTCGAAATTGCAGTAAAATATACATACACGAAAAAAAGAAAGCAGTTGCCGTAATTAAAAACTGCGTGTGGTAACTAAACGCCCTAAATAGTAGATGTAAAATATGAACAATTAAAATATAAGTATCATAGTTAATGTCTTAGCTGTGATATCTATACTATAGCAGCAAATTATTTCGCCATAGTTTATAAATTTATAGTAACGACAGCAAATATATTTTAACAAACCCAGATTAGCCATGGTAGATAAATTTTTGCTTCCGTGATATTTAACAAACTATAACAAATCGAACTCATCAATCTTCGCGAATCGAAAAAGTGAAAAAAAAAAAAAAATAAAAAATTTTTGAAATATGAATTTATTAATAACACACACATTTGGAATTTATTATTAAAGTTCATGTATCGTGTCGCAAACGACAAAAAAAAATAAAAAAAGCTTACCTTTTCTTGAAGAGTTGCAGCTTCGGCACGTGCTCTCTCATTGTCCGCTTGCGTGACCCTCAGCTCGGCCTGGGCTCTCCTTAAATCTGCAGCTGTTTTGTCGGCCCGTTCCTGAACGCGCTCCATCTCCTGGGACGAGTTCAGTGTGCTTCTGCCGTAACCTTGCGATCGTTCCATATCATGCCGCAGCCTTTCGTTCTCCAGTTCCAACCTGGCCAGCCGCTGCTTCGCCGCCTCCCAGTCTGCGCCGCTACGTCCAACCTCGGAGGCGGCCTTGTCCAGCTCAGCCTTGCTCTTGCCAAGCTCGGATTGTGAGCTCTCGAGCTTCGCTTCTAACCGATCCTTTTCCGCTTGCGCTCGTTCCAAACGTGCGCCTAATTTCTCGACCTGACGATTTATACATGAAAAAAAATATATAAAAACGTTGTTTTGTTAATGTTTTACAGTTATATCGTAGTATTTTATTATTTAGTCTCTGTTTACAAAAAGATGTTTAACAAATTTATCATTTATTTTATTAATTATTTATTTTACTTTAATGGTGGATAAAGGATGAGAAATTAAAAAAAAATTCTTTTATTTAGCCTTGCTCACCTCAGATTCCAAAGTATGTATTTTCATTTTGTATTCGGCGATTTCTCTCTCGTGCAATTCCCTCTCCTCCTGCTTCTCCTGCTCTGCTCGATCCCTTTGCTCACGTAATTGTGCCATTTGCTTCTCTTTATCCCCAATCGCCTCCTCGAGACTACTAAGTGCACCTTCGCTGCTGCAATGGTGCGCTTGCATTGCCGTCAGCCTGGCCCTGGCCATGTCGACTTGATTATCTTTCTCCTTCAGCAGGTCCTCCAGATTCTCGATCTAAAGTCAACAGCAAACTCAACAATAATTGCAAAGGAGAGGAGCGTTAGCTCATTCATCAATCGATTGTTAGTACAGAAACAAGCGAGAATGTTAATTTTTTTAATTTAAAAACGCTATCGTTACTTTATTTCTAAAGTGAGACAATTAAAAAAATGTGATTATGGAGTTATATAAATGAATTAAATAAAGATTAATCTATTAACCATCAAAAGTAAAATGACTTAATTTCAGAATATCCGTTCGACAAACAACACTTGTATTGTTCTTAAGACTTTCAAAAAGATTGTAAGAGATTTCTTCTACAAGAGTGACATTTATTAAATTGTCGTTTTTTTTTTAAATAAAAAGAAGAGCCTCTTACAGAGAATCTTGATAGTTAAGACAGTTTTGGTGATCAAAGTTTACAGAAAAAATTGTTTTATTTTGTATTTAGTCATTTTAGCTAACCAAGAGATAGATATTAAATGTGATGACATTTTAAGTTGTCATTTTTATATTTGATCATGATACTTCTAAGTATATATTCTTTTTACTGATAGTATTTGTTTTCTGTTAAGTTGAAAAATAATTGTCATCCTTTTCTGAAAAACTTAATTTTTTAACTTGTCACTTTTAAAGTAAGGAACCGATGTTTTTCTCTGTTTTATATAGTTCTGGAAATCTTTAATTCATTCTTAATGCCGATATAATCATGATACTTAACTTTTGATGTTATGGAAAATCTTATTTTATGTTAAATATCGCGTTAAACAATATAAGTTATTGAATTATTACATATTTCATAAATAGATAAAGAGAAAGGAAGGCATGGAAAGATAAATTAGTACACATCAAGATTATGCTTCATTTAGGAAATTAAACTCGGAATGATCTTTACATGCGATCTTCACGCAAATCATAAATTCGGCGTATTCGCAGAGACATTGTATCGCTAATGCAATCCCTCGAGATATCAATATGGGATTGTAAATTATCGTAATCACCTACCTGCCAACGCACTCTCTCTCACTCTCTTTCTCTCTCTCTCTTTCGTTGGTCTTCTTTTATTCACATAATCATACTCAGACATCATCGTCACGACAGGCACGCTAATGTAAAAATAAATACGGTGCTTGTGTGAAAGCAAATAATAGATTTTATAAATAGCATAACATAACGTAATATAAATATGATGCCTAATAATGACAAAGGCGATAATTAAATTAAATATTTAAATTAGGTGTAGAATTTAACATAAATTATATATACAGAAACTAATTAGATATAATATTACATAAATTAGACAATAGCATACATAATAAAATAATTAACTTACAATTTGTTATTAAACAAATACAATAATGGGTATAAGGGGAGTAGGACATTTCATATTTGACAAATTAACACGTTTTCTTATACACGATGTAGACATAATCAACGCAAAACAACAAATCAATTGATAACATTAATTTCATATTTACATAGGAATATAAGCGCCATAACCCATTACGGAAATGATAGACGAAAATAATATAAATTTATACGAAACCCGCAGAATAAATTTACCTTCTTGTTTTTCTACAGATTTCATATCTCTATCAAATGATTGCAATAAAGAAAAGGTCCTACGCGTAAGAATCGAGTATCGTAATTCAATAACGACGAAAAATAAGACAGACATAATAACCCTGCGAACAACACTTTATCGCTCGTAGAGAACGTAACTTAAAGGAAAGGGAAATGCAAATTAACAAGAAACGAGATACGTGACAGAAAATACGCTACAGGTGTGAACACAGTACAACTGAACGTCTTCATCAACTGCGTCTTCGCAATTTACGTCCGCGACTACAGTTTATTGATTAGTAAACGCAAAAATATTGCAAGAAACGTCATATGCGTACAAACACACACACATACACACACACACACACACACACACACGTGCGCGCGCGCGCGCGCGCGCGCAATCCAGCTTTCAGGCATTACAATATCGCAGAGATGCGACGACACATTGAATGCATTCCATCACATCGGTCTTTTTTAGCCGCTGCGACAATTAATGCTCCATACTTTGTGTAAGTACACGATGTGCACCTCTAATCCTAAAGAATCTCGCATCAGTCCCGTCAAACGTGAGGAGGAAAGGGAAGACCTTTGTCGTGTTCACGAAGTTGATGAAGCGATAATCAAAGGCGAAGACACCATCAAAGCGCGATCAAAATCACCGTCGCGAACAAAGAGCCGACAGATAACTGTAGCGCATTTTTATCATCGTGTTTTATCGCAGGTGTTTCTTTTTTTATAGGAGAATCTTACGGAAATTGCAGATCCAGACGACTCGAACTGCACAATTATATGTAACGTATGACATTTTGCACATTTTTATTCTTATTGCACATCATATACGATTTTCCTTTTTACTTTATGCTACATTTATGCAAATTATCTCCAATTAAATGCAATCGCAAATACATTCCGCTTATCTAAATCGGCACTTCCGCGTCGTCAAGAACGACATTAAAAATTTATCCTCGATGGGACAATTTTCGTCTTGGGATTATGGCCGTCACACGTGCGATCGATACCGATACCGAGTTTTACGTTTCGCAGTATCAGCACGTACGTCATCCCTCGTGGGATCAGCTCCCAGAATTTTCTCAAAGAGCCGATTGCAATTCACGAGGCGATTGATTGAATTTCGTACTAGTACACATGCGCATTCCATTCTTCCTCTGTGTGGGAGTCTATGACGTGGGGTATATTATTCAACACTCCCACTGATTCAATCCTTTCGCTTCACATTATCGTTATACGTTAAAATTATAGACGTTACTCTATCATTAAAAAATAACAATGTGTTTATCAACTGTTTGTTATATTTACGTATCATTTAACTATCTGTGATTTTATTTTTTTATTCGCAATATGTAAGTGTCGTATTGGATTTATCAATGTATTGCCATGCTATATTTATGTGTCACTTATTCGCCAATCGCTTCTTCTAAAAAATTTAAACATTTTTTTAATTTTCAAAGCAAGAGGAGACATCTTATTATTTTATTTTTCGTTTTTAACGCTGACTTCTCTTCACATGCAGGAATCGGACAATAATAACGTGGCTATTATGCATGAGCACGTTGCAAGTATAAGATATTAGAGAGTTTTTGCAATAACGTGAATCCAGATACAGTGAACGCTAAAGTCACGTTATCCTTTTCTTGATTAGTTGTTAAGAAGAAGATAACCTGATCTTAGCGTTCACCGTATCTGGATAAACGGTATTGCAAAAACTCCCTAATGAAGAGAAAGATACACGACAATATGAAAAGCTTCTCTTCGCGTCCTGTAACACTTTCTCTTAAAATGACGAACGATTAATTTCACAATCTGTACTAGCGCAAATATTTTCTTAAGCGCTAACTTCCTCTGAGCGAGAAGACATTTTGCCGGACTTGTCCGCCTTTGCATTTGCATCTTTCCTCAGACGAAGGACTAAACATGATCCATGATAAGGATATTCATTTCACAGACGTTATCTGCTTCGAACCGGCCATCTCCTCGCATAATACTCACTCGTTCCGAGTTATGAATCATAATGAGATGATTCTTCTTCACATCGAAATATGGCTCTTGATGAATGCAAACGTTACGAGTCCGCGCAAAAGTGGTAAAAGTGTATAAAGTAGACGAAAGTAGTTGAGAATAGATAGTGGAACGAAAATGAACGAAGCCTTTTGACGGCAGAGTCTTGAGGAACGAAATTCCTCAATGAGGAAGCTGGAAGTTGAATAAATGAAAGAGAGACCTCACCTTGCGCTGCAGAACATTGATCTTCCGATAATCCTTGATTTCTGTCAGTTCGGTGTTCATGCGATTGCGCTCCTGTTGCGCCTGCATTGCCGCCTGCGTTTTCTTCTCGATCATCCGGTTCTTCTCCTCGAGTCGCTGTCGCATCTCCTCGACCTGCACATTTCGGAACGGAGCGATAAAAAGGGAATGTCGCTGAGGACCGGTCGACGAGAGAAACCTCCAGGCGAGTCCAAATCGTGAATATTTAGCGCGCAATACGTACTACGCACGTACACGCGACGGGACACGAAGCGACATTAGTGAGGAAGAAAGGAAGGAGAGGAGAGGAGAGGAGAGGAGAGAGAGAGAAGAGAAGCTCGACCCAGTTTTGCACGACGGCTTGGCCTTCCTCTCTTCGTCGATGGCCTCTTCCGGAAACACGTGATTTGCCGTAGTTTTAACTGAACTCTTAGTCGTCGGACCGATTTGCCAAACGGATGTGATCATCATCACGCGTCGTCGTTACTTAACTCATTTGAGAAGAACCCTTCTCGAACCCTTAAAAAAACTATGGGATGTACTCTCTTCTCCTTCTCTTTAAGTTTGCTTTGAGAAGTTAATTTGAAGAGGATCTTTTTTAATGTCTTTTTACGGTGTTTAGCAATTAATATTATGATGTATTAATTGGATAACAGGGTTGGAAAGTAACGCGTTATATTTCCGTTACTTTTTTTTATAACGATTTGGTAAAAGTAACGCTGTTACTTTTTTTCATTAGTAATGAAAAAGGAACGACGTTTAAAATGTTAGTAACGACTAGTTGACGACTAAATAAAATGTTAGTAACGAGTAACGAAGTTGACCCCGTTATTCTTGATCGTTACTTTTTTATAGATCATAGCCGTCACCGGAAAATAAGATTATAGCTAAATAAACAAAAAACTTTTAGCCTATTTTTGTTTCATTCACTATCCTCGCTTTAGCATAAGAACATTAAAAACTAAAATATCTATTATATAATAAAATACCATAGAAAGTGATTTATTATAAAATGCCATAGAATTAAACATACATGTAAAATATCAATAGAAGATAAAAATGTTTAAAGATAAATATCTTTCTAAATATCTTATATTTAATTTATATTCTGTCTTAGAAGCCGTAACATTTAAAAAAAAGTGTAATTATGCAGAAGACAGGCTTATTCATCGATTTTGATGAAATTAGGTTCATTCGATGCATTTTTGCACGAAATGAATGAATCTATCAGATTTCCTTACCTCAATAGTCATCAACTTTAACCATCTCTCAATATCTCAGTTCGCCGGACAGAGCGACACTTATGTATTTTTCTGCCAGATTCGTTTATTTCGTGCAAAAACGCGTCGATTCTAATTTCATCAAAATCGGTGAGTCTTTATATCCGTCTCCTACATAATTACAAATAAAAGTAACGAATAGTAACGATTTTTTATCATTACTTAAGTAACGGTAACGAAGGAAAACACGATAGTTTTAAAAAATAATTTTTTCAATTCTGGATGTATAAAAGATATACAATTTGGAATAGAAAACAGATTTTCAGTTTTTCCTCATTAAATATTTCTTAGTTTTCTTTTTACAAATTTTTAACTAATTCTAAATATAAAACAAAGATGAAAGGACAAAGATTAAAAATTTTTAATTGAAAATATAAAACAAAAATGGGAGATTTTTATACTTTTTATACTTTATATTATATTATATAAAAATTTGATTTTCTCTTTTCGTAATTTTAAGCATCCTACAACCAGAAGATTACATCTTGTAAGATGCTGGAACATTGAAAATCAAGAATTTGCTTTGCGAATTGAAAACAGGGATGAATTTGAATTGAAATAAAGTTTGCGTCAAGAATTTTTCTTGCATCAATGATCGTTTTAGAATTCATGGGATTTGCGTGAGTTGGGTCAACATTTCTGATCACATGATTCAAATTTGATTTCGCAGTTTTGTCCTAGTTTTACTCGATGTTAGATCTTCAAAGAAATTTCTTACTCTCCGAACTTGCTTTTATAGAATCTTAAAAATATTAAAGGAGCGTGTAAAGGCTGGGAAAATTAAACCAACGACTTCTTTATTTAAGATAATGATCCTTCATCCGAGTTTCCGGATAACAGCATTAGGATGGTTAAGAAACTTTGTTGCAACCACATGCTGGAGAACGTATTCGACAAATACCCGGATTTTAGAGATGCGGTTAGAAATTTGGTATCGATTTCGAGTCTCAGTTGTGTTCCAGTTTCGCCATCAGTGTGAATAACAAAACCTGCGGTAAACTTGTTTACCGAAAACTTATTTGGCAAATTTCTGTAAATTCGCATACATTTTCAAATTATCGTAATATTGAAATTTTTTTGTTCTTGAAAGCAACGAGAAGCGATTAACAAACTATTAGCAAATTTATTTCTAAATTCAAATTTCTAAGCATAATAAATAGAATTACATCAGCATAATTAAACAAACTATCTCTTACACTTAAGAGAAAATTATTTTCTTAACAACACTATAATTATTTATTAAATACGTCTTCAAATCTCTTTACAATTTTGCAACAAAATTTAACTACATAAAAAATAATATAAGAATTTGTGACAATACATTTTTTTAAATAAAACGAAAAGAAATCAAAGTTATACTTACATCAGCCTGCAGCATATTATAATGTTCTTCCTTGGCGCAGAGAGATTCCTTGAGTACGGCGATGTGTCTCTGGTAATCCTGATGTTGCTCCTCGAGCGTCTTCATCTTCGCCGACATTGCCAGCAGTTCTTGGTCTCGTCGCTGTACCTCCGTCCGGAGCTCGTCCAGCTGCGAAAAGATTCGTCGTCCAGGCGAGGATCAGTCCCTGAGCTCCGTCCGTGTTGGCGATGACGACGACGACAACAACAGACGACGTAACGACGATGGCGACGAGCGACAGAGGTATTGAAACCGTCTGTAGGCTCTTCACCATGACCGAGTACGACGACGATGATAACCTCGTCTGATAAGGACCAGGCAAGGTTGCGCGCACAAATGTCTTCTTTTAATGCAAAACCGAGGCTGTAAGCTCGTTTGGATATTTCAAACTTAGTTGATGACAGCGAGTTCTAATTTAGCAAAGGCGACAACTTTCAAGACAAAAAATATCGAAAATTGTCGAAACGAGTAATCATAATTTATGAATTTTTTTTATTGATTAAGATTTAAGTATTTCTGATTTATCAAGTCTTTTAACTCCGAGAGTTAATTAAAAAAAATTGTAAATCTAATTTATTCTTATCTCTAATTTATTCTTAAATTTAATGAAATAGTAGATAGTATTCTCCAATTTTTCGATGATATTACAATAACTTTAAAAAAGATCCTTTATGCACTTATATAACACACTTTTCGCGTCTGCATCGTGCCGCATATCTTAAATTATTCCTGATCCAAATTGCGCGCGAAATTGGTTTCCGAGCGAACAGCCTTGCGGGATATAACCACGGAGTTACTTAATTGCCGTTGGACTTTGACACGAGCCACTCTTGAGAAAGATCGAGATTACTTTAATTAAAATTACGTCGATGTAAATCGACTCTGCAAAAGATTTTCACATCAAGGATTAAAAATCAAGTCGCATTGTCGTCCTGTTCCATTCCATTGCTATTTTTAATTCATTTATGCGCCTTTCTTGATTTTTGAACGGATTAACGAAGAAGGCTGATATTAGAACCATTACGATCATGACCTAATTACAAAATCAAACAAGAAACTACGTGTGCGAGCCAGTTTCGGTCGAACCTAAATTTATAAGAACAATCCGATCTCTTGAACTTTGATCTCAAATCCACAAAATCTATTAATAAATTCTTAAACTTTTTACAGCACTGTTAATTGTCATGTTAATCGCAGTTAACTAACTTCCCTTTCTAGCTACATAGCTAAAACTATAATCTAAAGAGGGATGAAGTCTCGGGCTGAGTTAGTTAACCCACTGGGATTGATCATTGACCAAACTGACTGCCTCGATCATAAATATTTCTTAGCGTAATAATTATTAAGAGAATCTAATATAAAGGTAATAAAAAAATCAGGGAGGAAAAAAACATCGTCGTCGTACTCGGATAGGATTTGCACGAAGCATGCAGCGTAATTGAGGCCAGCGATACAAAATTACGAACAGTGTTTCTTGGGGGTGTAAAAGGTGCACATGTATATATATTTATTTATACATATGAATTATGCACATTCGTATATAAGTAAATATATATGCACACACGTGTACACACACAGCGAAGTGTGCTGGAGACATATGACACAAAGAGAGGTGTAATCTCACGCGCACGCTCGAGGAAGGGTTGAGATATTCGGGATATGTCACGTCGATATGTCTCTTTTATTTTCGTGTACGTACCTACGCTCGTGTCTACTCTGGATTGCCGGCAGGCCGCGTGAAAAGATTCGTCGCGACATATCGTCAGAATGCGAGATCTCGCGACGATCTTAAAGCAGAGTCGTGATAAACGCAACACAGCTACTATTGACTAATCACTACGTACGTAAACGCGATACGAGCGAGATCGCGATTCCACGAGGTCCTCCTTGGGAACTGCATAGTTTCGAAGTTTCGATTTCGAGCCAAAGAAAATGTTGGCTTAATTAGAGAACGATTTGTGCTTGAAGACTTAAATTCTTGTATTCTAATTCCCTTATTGCGAATGTGAGCTTTGCTTTCTAAAAAATGATTTTTTAGATTGTAATTTTTACACACGGAAAAGGAAAGTAGCTGCCGTAACTAAAAATTACGTGTGGTAGCTAAATGGTAAATGTAAAGTTGCCGTAGTTTATAAATTTATAATGGCAGCAAATATATTTTGACAAACCAAAATTAGCTATGGCAGAGAAATTTGTTTTCCGTGCAATAAATAATATATCACTGCAATGTATTATTATAATAGCTTTCCAATATACGCTCTAATTTTTTTTTAGCCAAATGTCATACATATAGTATACAGTTATAATAATTCCTTTATTTTGCATGAAGATGATTTCAAACGTAAGAAAGTATCCAAATTAATTACGAGAATCATCATTCGCGCGTAGTAAGGATAGAGGACCTCTGTCATGCGTCTCATACTACATCTAGTTCAAGACACTAGATGAGAAACGAGCGAATCGTTATCGTATTTCCTTTCTCAGATGCGAAGACATTTGAGAAATCTGCGTCTACACTTGAGAAAAGAAATTCAAGACGTAAGCTCGCTCTCATCCAGTGTCAGCTATCGATTTAATCGACAGCGGCTATCACGGCATCCACGACGGCGGCAATATCGCCCCGCATCAATCCTCAAAGTCATCGAAGTGACGGAGGGTGCGCACTCCCTCGCTCCGACGACGATGACGTTGATGATTATCTACGATGATTATCTACGGTGTCACTAGGTCGCACACACGCACGCACACGCACACAACGATTCTGTCGAATGATGTTAACGAAGGTGAACGAAAGTCCTTCGTTCTTTTCGCTCTTCAGTCTGGGAGAGTAACGGTCTTCCTCTAAGAAATTATTGTCTAGAGACCGGTGTGTAAGTTTTTTTCTTTTTACGTGAGATGCGTGAAATGATGATTGCGAGACAGTCGATCAACGATTCACGCCAGTAGGAAAACAGAGTTTGAGAAAGAGACAGAGACAGAAAGAGATATACAGAGTAACAAGTACAGTGGCTACGATATACATCGAAACACTCCGTTACGTAATATGGTAATCATGTAGATGGAAACGGAGAGGGAAGGATGGTGGTGGTTGTGGCGG